>NC_045551.1:57691965-57714465 GCF_009769535.1 Thamnophis elegans | reverse complement strand
GCTGGATGGAGTCACCGAAGTAGTCGACGTGAGCTTAAATGGACTCTGGGGGTAGAGGACAAAAAGGCCTGGAGGAATGTTGTCCCTAAGATCACGGTGGGTTGGATGGGACTTTGTGACAAACAACAACATCGAAGTAGGTTAATTTCATCTAACGTTTGGCCTTGACTCATCTGCATCTTGACTCATTTGACTGTTTTGCCAACCTAACCATCAAAAATGTTTCTCTGCCTTACTTTGCATGTCCTTCAATGCCTTGAAAAAGAGCTATTATTGTGTGTGGCTGTCAGAACTCAACTTATGGGCAGTTCCCTGGTCTACCCTGTTCGTTTAAATTCTGTTCTTTTGTTTAAATTGCTTTGGCAGCATGATAACTGGACAACCTCATAAGCCTTAGCATCTTAAAAACATCCTCGACAAGAAAATAAACTGTACAGAATTTGCTTTTGGAGTGTCAAACATCTGCCAAATGTTGCTTAAATCCGGATGAACAATATTTGATCCACAACTTGCATTAAAAAGTGATGCATTAATAAGAACTTAAAAAAAAAACCCACCCAAACCACTTTCTTGAAGATTATTGTACTCGTGAGTATTGAGGAAGCGTAATGAATGGATATTGGGAGGTCTAAAAGGAGCAACAAACAAAATAGCAGGCCAGCAAGAAATCACAATAAAAAATTATTGGATCAGTTTCAAGCTGGTTGAGAAGTCAAAAGGTCTTCGGCGCTCACCTTCCATGCTGGATGTGTCAGGAACAGAAGCCTTCTTGGGAGATGCTGGTGGAGAAAGAGAGCTAACGGCAGAGAAGGGGGCAGTCAGCACTTCTGAGAGGAACTCAAGTTTGATTATGACTTGGCCAGAAACATTTGTCAATTTTTCCTCTCTTGTCCTCTCGGGCCCGGTGACAGAATTAAAGATGTTCCAATTAGAAGCAAGAAGCAGAGATCCTGAGATTGGCATTCTAACTTCTGACCTGGTCAGACTTTGCAAAGCCCTTGAGCACTGACCTCCATTTTCCTCACACTGCTCGAGACAGTTTTCCTCAGGACCTATGACACAACGGTCTCCGTTTTTTTTTTTTTTTTTTGTGAACGATGCCAAAATGCCTACCCACCAAGGCTGCCCCTTTGAAAGTCCGTTTATAGACCACATTTTGCTTATCCCTCTGTAAAAAGGTGAGCTTAAACAGTGCTGAAGGAGGCTAAAAAGCCAGGTAAAGTCATCTGAAGTCAGTTTTCAAAATTGCCCTCAGTGGAGTAACAAGGACAGGATGTTTGCCTCCGTGGAGAGATGGTATGGTGGATGATCTTCAACTAAGCTCCAGAAAGTTCTTCTTTAATCATTTCTCTGCAAGATCCACTTGCACAAATAAAATTGGAGGAGGAAATATTTCACATGAACGGTTCTGTCCTCGTGACATGTTAGTCTGTGTGCAGCTCGACATGCAGCTATACCAGTGGTGGGATTCAATTTTTTTTACTACCGGTACTCCCCTCCTTTTTCTGTCGGCTTGGCTTGGTAGGCATCAGAGCCGAGGTGGCGCAGTGGTTAAATGCAGCACTGCAGGCTACTTCAGCTGACTGCAGTTCTGCAGTTTGGCTGTTCAAATCTCACCGGCTCAGGATTGACTCAGCTTTCCATCCTTCCGAGGTGGGTAAAATGAGGACCCGGATTGTTGTTGAGGGCAATATGCTGACTCTGTAAACCGCTTAGAGAGGGCTGAAAGCTCTATGAAGCGGTATATAAGTCTAACTGCTATTGCTATTGCTATCACAGGGGAAGGATACTGTAAAATCTCCATTCCCTCCCCAATCCAGAGGAAGGTTACTTTAAAATCCCAATTTCCTCCCAATCAGCTGGGACTCAGGAGGCAGAGAATAGATGGGGGAAGAGCCAGTCAAAGGTGGAATATACCAGTTCTGTGAACTACTCAAAATTTCCACTACCGGTTCTCCAGAACTGGTCAGAGCCTGCTGAATACCAATTCTGAGCTAAACTCACCTATCCTCCAATAAACCAGGCTGTATGCGTAGATCTGAATGCTTTATTGAAAGAACAGGATAGGGTGAAACTGGGGAAAATAGGAATACATACAATGAGAACTAAATACAAGATAGGCAGTACTGAGTTACTGCTGAACATAACAATTAATAAATAAATAATTTAAATCTCACCAGTGATGCTCTGTGTGTGGGATGTGGGTTTGTCCTTGGAGGACCATGTGCCACAGATTAAGATGGATGGTTCTTTGTGATTCTGCCTTCTCCAAATGTTAAAGGAAATGGAGTCTGGTTAGAGAGTACAGGCTGATGGGTGAATGGGTTGGGCCAGCTTCAAAACAATTTACTTGGTATTTGTCTCTCCGGCCATTAGATGGGGATAGAGAGCAACAACAGTATATAAAGGTTGAATGTTGGGGCATGTTTGTCCTTCTGGCCACTAGATGGGGCTAGAGAGCAATAACAGCATATACAAGTTATATGCTGGGGCATGATATGAACTCTTGAAGGAAAGTCAGAGGATAAAAGTACTAAATAAGTGACAGCTTTGGCACTTATTAAGTTATCTTTTTTGGCTTGATAGTATCAGATCTCAACCAGAGATAGTCTCCCGGTACATATGTTCCAGTCTTTCCTGACTCAGGGGGGTGGTCATCTCCGTTTCAAAGCTGAAGAGCCAGCACTGTCAGAAGATGTCTCCATGGTCATGTGGCCAGCATGACTAAACACCGAAGGTGCACAAAACACTGTTACCTTCCCACCAAAGGTGGCTCCTATTTTTCTACTTGCATTTTTACATGCTTTCACACTGCTAGGTTGGCAGAAGCTGGGACACATCACGTGAGCTCACTCCATTATGCAGCGCTAGGGATTCGAACTGCCAACCTTTCTGATTGACAAGCTCAGTGTCTTAGCCCTTGAGCCACCGCATCTAGCCCCCCAACAAGTTTGGGTTCTCATTTTACCCACCTTGGAAAGGATGGAAACCTTGAGTCTGGTGAGATTTGTGCTGCCGAATTGCAAGCAGCAGAAGTAGCCTGCAATACTGCACTCTAACCATTGTCCACCATGGCTCATAGCTCTCCTTTCATGTCATGTGAAAGAAAATTAGCATAATTTTCATCTGGTTTTCCTGTTTTCTAAACCAGTCATTTTCTGTAACGTTCCCGTGGTTCGCCCATGAGGCCAATGTTGAGAAAAGACAGGACACGAACTTTCTCGAGATGGAGCGACCCAGATTGGGGGTCTGAGAGCCCCTTTTATTGAGATAGGACAAAGACAGGAGGAGCAATAGCATGTGAGTAAAAACAGCCTGTAAAAGTACAATTTCTAATCTACTGCTCAGTCTATATATGGTCAAATCCTGGACGTCAATGGTAGGGCACATCTCAGAATGTTATGTTATGCACTATCAGGATGTTATGGCGTTTTAGGAGTTTGTTTTCTCCTGTGTGATTCAGCATGGCTCTGCATGCCCTAGTATGAACTGGGCCATGGAGGACACACACCTACACAAGGAACTATATTACAACAATTTTCTAAGTTTCTGACTTTTGTGGAAGGTGTCTGTGTTTTCTGCCTACTGAAAACAAGGATGAGAAAGACACCTGTATGTTTCCCCTTTAAATGCAAGCTTAATTGGTATTTCCTCAACTAAGACATCAACTGAAATATCATTATTCCCTGGCGTTAACACATTCCCAAATTTTGTAATGTATTTTTCTTTTAAAAAGTTAGAAAAATATTTAGGGGAAATCGTGTGTAGAAGGGCTATGTACTCAGAAAAAAAAACATTGTATGCAAAAATACCCAATTAAGAGAAATGTGTATAAGTACATTTGCGTACACTGTGAAATACAGAATAAACAGAGATGGCCATTGGGGAAAATAAAGTAGATATGTGCTAAAAACAAGACATTGAGGTTATGTTCCCTGGTATAATGAAGGTAATGCAACCAGATTCTCTTAAGGTAAAATTTTAGAACAAAGTTAGGAGTGATAACAGTTTGATTTCTCTCTCTCTCTCTCTCTCTCTCTCTCTCTCTCTCTCTCTCTCTCTCTCCCTTCCTCCCTCCCTTCCTCCCTCCCTCCCTCCCTCTCGCCCTCCCTCCCTCCTCCATCCCTCCCTCTCACCCTCTCTTCATCTCCCATTCTCCCTCCCTCTCACCCTTTCTCTCTCCCTCCTTCCTTCTTTCCCTCTCATCCTCTCCCCCTCTCTCCATGCTGAGAGCTACTTTATAAGAGAAACAGGGTCACTTCCTATATCCCTCTTCCTAGAGAAGTGATCTGAAGGAGTTCCTTTTCTTAGGTGTCTCTACAAATATTAATAGGAAGTAGTTGTCAGCATATAAGCTGGATAGCTGTGCTTTGCGATGAAACTATGTGATCGGGCTATGCAGGAGAAATTCAGTTCACAATCTGTTGGCTCAATGGTGGTCAGTGATTGAAACACATAAGGGAATATCTCTCCCACCGCCTGGAGTCTGGAAGTAGTTCCATAGGTGGAAGGCATAGACATTTTGGTGAGGTATCGGCGTTTAGTACTGTAAGATGCCCCAGACCATTCCTGTGTGAAAGAGTGGAATGTCTGCCAGTTTGAACTGAGGTAATGGAGTGTGAGGCAGCTGGCAGTTGGAACAGAATTCTTTTCAGATGGGGAGGGGGAGTAGAATATCTAACTCCATAGCATCAGAGCGTGTTAATACTGTATAAGGAATACTAATTATTTCATGGTCATTTCTTAGCAAGCATCTAGAAGCCAAGAGGAACATATGTGCCAAATTTCAAGTTTGTAGGCTTTGCAATTCTGGATATTTTGTGATGAGTGAGTGCTATTTGGCTTACACACACACACACACACACACACACGGAGGGAGGGAGGGAGAGGGAGAGGGAGAGGGAGAGGGAGAGGGAGAGGGAGAGGGAGAGGGAGAGGGAGAGGGAGAGGGAGAGGGAGAGGGAGAGGGAGAGGGAGAGGGAGAGAGAGAGAGAGAGAGAGAGAGAGAGAGAGAGAGAGAGAGAGAGAGAGAGAGAGAATATTCCATAGGAAGAAATGTGGTGATTATAGTTCCTGTCCATCTGTAAGAACTCTTTTCCACAGACATGTGTGTGTAAACTTTTAAGGCAGGGATCTCCAACCATGGCACTTTAAAACTTGTGAACTTCAATTCCCAGAATTCCCCAGCCAGTATGGCTGACTGAGGAATTCTGGGAATTGAAACCCACAAGTCTTAAAGTTGTCAAGGTTGAAGATCTCTCTTCTAAGAGATGGTCCCACATGTGCAGTGTGAGAAACATTAACTTCCTTGGGTCACAATTTAATACATCTTATAAAAACTCTCCAGAGGATGGAACAGAAAATTGAATCCGAGAAAAGAATTGAGTGTTAGAACTTTATAGAAAGATTCTTACTTGGAAACCATTTTTGGACTTTGTGTTTGGGTTGGGGGAAAAATGAAATGTTGACTTTGGATTTTGCTGATTAAACAGGTTTGTTGTTATGTTTACATACTATATATTAGCATGTAAAAGTAAAAAGTGAAGGTTGTATGTCATTACCTTACCCTACTATAATAAAAAGAAGTCTTTTCTCTTCCCCTTTATCCCACACTTTTTCTGCTTCGTTCCCTTTTCCTCTTATTTTCCATTATTTTTATTTGCATCTCTGTTTTTTATATTTAAGAGTGGCTCAATGGCTAAGACGCTGAGCTTTTCAAACAGAAAGGTTGGTAGTTCAGCAGTTCGAATCCCTAGCACTGCATAATGAAATGAGCTCTCATTACTTGCCCCAGCTTCTGCCAACCTAGCAGTTCGAAAGCATGTAAAAAAATGCAAGTAGAAAAAATAGGAACCACTTTTGGTAGGAAGGTAATAGCGTTCCATGCACCTTCGATGTTTAGTCATGCTGGCCACATGACCATGGAGACATCTTCTGACAGTGCTGGCTCTTCAGCTTTGAAACGGAGATGACCACCCCCCTGAGTCAGGAAAGACTGGAACATATGTACCGGGAGACTATCTCTGGTTGAGATCTGATACTATCAAGCCAAAAAAGATAACTTAATAAGTGCCAAAGCTGTCACTTATTTAGTACTTTTATCCTCTGACCACGAAGATGAATGTGGACAGCGCTGGTCTTCGGCTTTGAAACAGAGATGAGCAGTGCCCGCTAGAGTCAGGAACGAGTAGCACATATGTGCGAGGGGAACCTTTACCTTTTCCTATAGGCTGATTCTGTAAACCACTTAGAGAAGGCTGCAAAACACTGTGAAGCGATATAGAAGTTTAAGTGCTAATTGCTATAGTGCTATTGCTATTTTCCCTGATCATAATAAATTCATTGGTATCCTGAATTGCATCTTAATGGGATATGGCAGTGGTGGGATTCGGCCAGTTCGCACCTATTCAGGAGAACCGGTTGGTAACTTTCTAAGCAGTTCGGAGAACCGGTTATTGGAAGAAATCTTTTGTTTTTTCCCACTTTACAGGGCTAATCCTGTAAGGAAGGCAGGAAGGAAACATTCTGATGTTGTTTCTAGCCTAATCTTTATTGCCCTGCTTACAGAAACTGCCTCTCCAGTTAACCCTTATTACCATTGTAACAACTAAGGCGAAGTGCCCATCGACCTGAGTGACATTGACTTGGCCACGCCCACATGATCACATGACCACCGAGCCCTGCCTACCCAGCTGGTCATTAGGGCAGAGAACTGGTTGGTAAATTATTTGAATCCCACCACTGGGATATGGGTTCAAAAAATGTCAGCTTCTTGGAATCTGTGCTTATGGCCAGCTAGCCAAAATATGTCCAAACCCATGGATCTTATTTTTTCCATTAGCTGGAATGTGACTTGGGTACAATTAGGCTGGCAAGCAGGTTTAGATCACACAAGAAGGATGATAAGACAGCCTTGGTTGACTGAAATGGTGATAGCTGGCAGGATCAATCTCTTAAACTGACTGCAGTTGGTTTTGGCTTACAAAAGATGGCAGCTTAGAATATAAAAAGAATAAATGGTTTAAAAAAGGCATTAATTAATTCACCAAGATGTTCTTATATTATCCAACGTATATGGCCATCCATCTATCTGAAAAATTGGGCTGCAAACAAAATGAAGACATGGGATTCCATCAGGTTACAGGAAGTACATTAAAGCTGAGTTAAACCATAAAAATCATCCACCACAAGCCATTCCAGAGTCTCATCCTAAAACCTCACTGTAGCCTCCCAACCCCAATGGCTGTTTTAATTATGACTGCACTAATTTTAAACTCTTATTGGCTGCCTCCCCATGTCTGTTGGAATTGCTGCATCCTAAAAATACATTCCTATCTAACTGATTAATTAATTGCCAAAGAGGCAGGGGAGAAGAAAGGGAAGAAAAATATGCTTGTGAAAATAAGACAAAGAAGAAAGATGTAACAGAAGGCGATAAAGGGGTGGATATAAGTTAAATTGGAAATGAAATGACTAAAAGGGATGTTCAGAAGTATACATTTATGTTGCTGTTGGGTCATTAAAGATAGGAATGAGTAGGTTGGTGTGAGCTACTATGCCTTGTCCCATAGATGACGATATTGAAAAAATGAAGAGGAACAAGAAAGATGTTAATAGAATAACTGAATAACAGAGTTATCCAAGGGACCTTAGAGGACTTCTAGTCCAACCTCCTGCTCAAGCAGGAAACTATACTATTTCAGTCAAGTGACTTTCCAAGTCTCTTCTTAAAAACCTCCAGTGATGAAGCACCCACAACTTCTGAAGGCAAGTCATCCCATTGGTTACTTTGGAGTGGTGTGGTGGCCTAGAGGTGGAGCTCTTGCATCTCAATCAGGAGGCTGTGAGTTCAATCCTAGGTAGAGGCAGATATTTCTTTCTCTGGTCACACTGAGAATGTATCTGCTGAACAAAACTCCGCATTGGCAACAGGAAAGGCATCTGGCTATTAAAACACTCTGCTAGCTCCATTCAGTTGCACAGGCTTCACCCCACAAGGGATGATGGGGGTCTTTAAATGAAGATGATCCCATAGGTTATTTGTTCTCATCGTTGGGAAATTTCTCTTTAGTTCTATGTTGCTTCTCTCCTTGGTCCTCTTCAGCCATTGTTTCTTGTCTTGCCGTCCGATGCTTTGGGGAAATGGTTGAGCTGCAATATGTTGAACTACAAAAAAGAAGAGTGACAAGCTATGACAAAGTGGAAGGGCAAGAATGTTATGGGTGGGTGGGTTTGATGAGGCTACCAGAAGAGACAAAGAAGAAATTTAAAGAGTAAAAAGTTGACATGGAATGTAGGGGCAATAGAGACAAGGATGGCTTCAAAAGGAAGAAGCATTTAAAAATAAGCAGCCGATTATCTTGATTGACACTAAACTTCATTAAGTTTTCTTTCCCTCTGTCTCCAATCCCTAACTTATTTTTGCTTTACTGCGTGTTACATTTTTCCCCCTGAACTTTGTGAAATGCTGCATTCCACAAAATAAAATAGTTTGATGGGTACGTTTATATGTAAATTAATTCATTACTTCTAAATGACAAATTTTCTCTAAGGACTTGTGGCTAGCACTTAATTTTTTTTTTAAAATTTGATAAAATTCTCCACTATGTTACGCCAACTTGGAAATGCAGATATTGGGAGAAACAAACTGAAAATCTACCACACTTTGGAATAAAATGTGGACAATCCACTGTCATGGCTGTTTTCTCATATTTAGAAGACTTACTATATTATACATTACTGGAGGCTGTATTCTGCCTATTAAATTACTGTAATAATTTTTTCTTGCCGGATTCTGTCTTGCATTGATTTGAAATATAATTGTCTTATAATATATTACCAACATTTCAAATTAACCTTAGCAGCTGGATTGAAACAAATGGTGGGTGGGGCATTACGAAGAATCGGGATTCCAGGACACAGAGGGGAATTATTTTTTTCCCAGAAAATATTTTTATCCTTAAAACAGCAGCAAGCGATTCATCTCCCCATCAAAAATATTCACAGAATAGAGACTAACTTGATTCTGCACCTAATAACGGCAGCAAGACTGTTGGTGGCGCAATACTGGAAGAAGGAAGACTTGCCTACAATTCAAGAATGGACATTGAAAGTCACAAACTTAGCTGAGATGGCTAAAATATCGGCATATCTTAAAGATCACTCAAATGAGAGATATAAACGAGACTGGAAAAAATGGATTGACTATATACAAAATAAATACGGGACCAAGAAATTCCAGTTAGCCTATGCTTAAGATCAGAAATGATTTAAATTGTTTAAAGTTAGTTCAGCAAGAAGAAGCTAAGGTCAATGTAGAATGTCATTAATTTCTTTATTTCTTTTTTCTCAATAGGTTTTAGACTGTGTTTGTTAAAAATCCATACCGTGTATGGGTTCTGGGAAGTCGGGGGGTGGTGGAGGAGGAGGGGGGTAGGGGGTGGAGGGAGGGAGGGGCATACAAAAAAAATTTTACTTCGATGTTTTAATGATTGAGGAATGATGAAATATTTGTGTTTTAAAAGAAATAAAACCTTTGAAAACAAAAAATATTCACAGAAGAGGTGTTTCCGGGCAGTTGAAATTATGGAATCTTAAACATCTGAACAGAGGAAGTTCTGAAGCTAATTTCAAGGACTTTTAAAACTCAAGGGTAGCAATTTGAAGATAAGATATTGGAAATATATATCAGAGGTTAGGCACTAGCTGGTAGTTACCGCCTGATGGCTACTCCTCTGTGTTACATACTTCCATCGTTTGTCTTCTAGTTCTATCATTTGTCAAAAGACTCGGGAATTCCTAGAGGGCTTAGATATAGATCAGGCCTCTAATAACCATCGGTTGAACTTTATTTTCAACTGAAAATTGCTCAGCAGTCTTGAAGCTAATGCAGTTTGGAAGAAAATGTACAGGCACCAAGCTACACAGTCAACTGACTCTTATTCTCTTATTTTATCAGAGTTGTGCCTGAGACAGTTAGTTAGGTGAATGTCCCAAAGGTGCTTTTTCAAGAGGCAACTGGACTTTCTTATTTTTCTCTGAAGACATTTCGCTTCTCATCCAAGAAGCTTCTTCAGTTCTGACTGGATGATAGGGAATGGAAGGATTTATACTCCTTGCAGACAACTGGTCATTTGCATTTTTTTAGAGAGTTGTTGAGGCCACTTGGAGGTTTATCTGTGTCCTCTTGGTCACCTCAGTAGTGCAAATGGGTATGGAGGTTTCTTGGCTGCAGGATGTCTTCGGCTCTCTGTCCCTTCACTGTTGTACAGAAGCGCAGGCTGTTGAGGATGAGTCTATGTTGTCTGCATCGCAAATGGTTCCAATAGTCTGCATTTTTTCTGGAAATGCATTCATACTCCCACACCATTCAAAGAATGTTCATCCCAAACTGCATAGCTAAATGTCTACGGAGATTCTCAGTCATCCAGGTCATGGTTGTCCCAAAGGTGCTTTTTCAAGAGGCAACTGGACTTTCTTTCTTTCTTTCTTTCTTTCTTTCTTTCTTTCTTTCTTTCTTTCTTTCTTTCTTTCTTCTTCCTTTTCTTCCTCCTCCTCCTCCTCTTCCTCTTCCTCCTCCTCCTCCCCTTCTTCTTCTTCTTCTTCTTCTTCTTCTTCTTCTTCTTCTTCTTCTTCTTCTTCTCATTCTTCTTCGTCTTCTTCGTCTTCTTTCTTTCTTTCTTTCTTTCTTTCTTTCTTTCTTTCTTTTTGGAAGACATTTCATGTCTCACCCAAGAAGCTTCTTCAGCAATGACTTACGATCATAACTGCCATGCTCAGTTATGGTCATCAGTGAAGCACTACCTGTATTGCAGTTTTCCTGTTGTCGTTCTGATGAAAAATCATGATCCAAAGAGAGGATCAAAATGCAAAATGGTGGAGAATTTGTGGGGTGAGAGGGAGGGAGGTAGTCTCAGGCCCAGCAAATCAGGAGCCAGGATAGAGTTCAAAAGCATTACAAGTTTCTTCCATGCAACCTATACAAGAAATACTACTAACTAAGAACTAATACTAATGGTCAAGGCAAATTGGTGCTAGATAAGAGTCAACAGAATTCAAAAAGGTTTAGACTTCGGTCTCTTATGGGGCAGACTGGCTCCAAACTGATGATCCATTTGACCCCCACCCTTGAACTCAACCAGGTCATCTCCTACAAATAGGTTGCACTGGATGGAGCTGAGCATTTACTGTCTGGATGGCCATCCTGATGCCTATGTGGAGTTCAGAGATATTTTTTTTCTTTGCGCCCTAGGAGAGAAATATCTACCACTACCTAGGACTGAATTCTCAAACTTCCAAGTGGGAAGTGAACATCTTCCACCATGCCACTCCCTATTAATGAGAGACTAAAAAACACCAAAAGGAATCAGGGCACACTCACCACACCTTAGCATCTTGATTTGGGTTCAGGCATTGATGGAAAAAGGAAGGAAAACAGGCTTGAATTTTCAGCTGATTTTACTTTCAATTCCAACAGCTGATTCCAGTTCCTGGCAGCAGGGAATTTTATGAGTTCATTCAGGATTTCTGATTGCTTTTGCCAGCAGTGGGTCCATTTATTCTGATAAAGAAATGGGACAAGGACCAACCGTTCAGTAAAAGAGACAAATAAGCCTGGAGTGTATTTATAAATGTTGCTTAGAATGGTTGTGATGTTGGCACGAAGGTGTGCCAACTGCCCCTTTCCCTTACCCCCCAAATGTTTACTGCGAGAGACGATTCATTTTGTCCTCTATCTGGCAACAGCTGGTAATATGGCATTTAAAAGCAGCTTTGATTTAATCTAACGAGAAACTGTTTTGCAGTGAACTGTACTGTGCAAAGATAATAATTGAACAAACATTGATTTTTATGGCAACATAATAGTTTCATTTTTGACAAACAGGAATTTATATGTGCTGGTTTTTCGTTATCAGCTCTGTTTGCACAGAGATTAAAAACCGGCTGCATTTTATTTATTTATTTTGGTTAAAAACAGCATTTGAAGTAGGAGCTGTCATCCTGCAGTAAGATAAAAGGAGGAATAATAGCTGGAATATAATCATCAGAATATTGTAGCCTGACTGTGAAGATCTAAATTCAAAAACTAAGAGTCCTTATGTAGCCATACAATAGAATATGAGTAGGTTGTTTGAGGAAAGTATTCCATCTTTCTTTTAAAATAACTCGGTGTTATGTTTTTGGTAACTTACTCCAGGGTGTCCTGCAGCTATAATCCACAGCCAGAAAATTCTAGCATGTTGGTAGCTCTTGTCCAAATTTTGGAAGATACTGCTATCATTTGGAAGATATTGTGTGGCTACAGGAGGACTCTTAGGTTTTAAATTTACCATATTTTTCAGACTATAAGACTCACTTAGATTTAGAGGAGGAAGACAAGGAAAAAAATAGTTTTTGACCTCCATGCATCCCATTTTCATCCATTTTCACCCTCCCTGGCCCCCAAAAGCACTTTGCGGGCTAAAAACTGACACAATTTTGGTAAAAACGGGACATTCAGAGGCTTCGGGGGGTCAAAAACGGGCCTGTATTCGGTCTATAAGACATTGAAATTTTCACCCACTTTTGGCGGGGGGGGAGTGCATCTTATACTCTGAAAAATATGATCTTAACAGTCCAGCGACAATATTCTGATGATTATATTCCAGCTATTATTTCTCCTTTTATCTTTGGGATCTGGTATCAGTTGTTTCATAGTGTTGGATCCAGGAGTTCAATCCTCATTGAGTGAGAGCAACCAACCAATGGAACAGAAGTTGCGTTCAGAAGTTGTGGGAAGTTGTGGGAGTATCATAAAGGGAAGCTTTTGTGAAGAGACTGGACTGCCATTTGTCAGAAATGGTGTAGGGTCCCCTGCTTGAGCAAGGAGGGGTTGGACTAGATGACCTACAAGGTCCCTTCCAACTCTGTTAATCATTGGCTCAAGGTTGACTCATCCTTCCATCCTTCTGAGGACCCAAATTGTTGGGGGCAATATGCTGACCCTGTAAATGCTTAGAGAGGGCTTCAAAGCACTGTGAAGTGGTACATAAGTCTAAGTGCTACTACTATTAAATGCACTTGATGTACTGTTACAGTTGATTGATCCCCAAATACTTTAATTCTCCTTTCAGTATCTGGGATGCTAACTGTTAATTCACTACCACCAATGAGCAAGAAGCACCATTTCTAAAACTTCAGCATTGTTACCTGTAGTGGGGTAACAGTTGTCGATGGTAGGGTTAGACAATCCTACCAAGCTACATAACTGGCTGTGTTATGTTTTTGGATCACATATCCCCCAAATCTTGGGTATGTCTAGTTTAATGAAAAGGAGGACATGGGGTGACATGCTAGCAGTGTTCCAATATCTCAGGATTGCCACAAGGAAGAGGGAGTCAAGCTATTCTCCAAAGCACCTGCGGGTAGGACAGAAAGCAATGGGTGGAGAGACGCAACTTAGAACTAAGGAGAAATTTGCTGATAGTTAGAACAATTAATCAGTGGAACAACTTGCCTCCAGAAGTTGTGAATGCTCCAACACTGGACATTTTTAAGAAGATGTTGGATATCCATTTGTCTGAAGTGGTGCAGGAGTTCCTGCCTAAGCAGGGGGTTGGACTAGAAGGCTTCCAAGCTCCCTTCCAACTCTGTTATTCTATTCTAATCTTGAGTCATTGGATATGCTTTCCAGGACTGATAGGAGATGAAGCTTGTTGTATCCGGAGTCTCTTACCACTGAACTAAGATATCATATCTTTTAGGAGTCTTTCTGTAGCTTGACTTTGATATTCTTCCCTAGCTCAGGGAAAGCTATGGAAAGCCCCATAAAAGAGGTTGTTCCTCAGTTCAATGGCAAGCTACATCTTTATGACCATCTTGGACATCCTGAAGTCTTGCAGATTCTTGCCTTCTTCACCTGCCAAAAACATATTACTCTATTTTTTTTTCAACAGGCAGAAAGGAGAGAGAAAAAAACAAGACAAAAGGCTCCTTAAATCACTTTGCTTCTCTCATCTGACCATGCTGATAATCCCTTTACACTCTGTGTTCAAACAAGGAAGAAAGAAGTGCCTACAAACAGAGCAGATTTATAGAAGGCATCACTTCCTCAAGCTCATCGCGATTTCCCTGCCATTTTTTAGCCGTCCCTGTTGTCTTCATGAGCTCCCCAACAGCTCATTAGTTTTCCTGAAGGATATCTCTTAGAACATTTTGAAGGCTCATCCAGTGTGGAATCAGATTCGGAGAAAGCCGAGATGGCAGTTGGTATTTCTTAATGTAGGAAGTCACATCTTGAGATAGACCTCAAGAGCCAAGTTTAGCCTAGCTGTTTACGACAAATTTCTAAAACATAAATAACTATATATTACTCTAATGAGGCCATATGGAGAACATGTTCCCATTATATCGCAAGTTATGATATTTTGTTTGATCTTATCCACTTCTTTTGGCATTGTTCTGCAGATACTTAGACAAGTGAATAGCATTATTGTTCCTTGCTTCTACATATTAGTTGAACCTGGAGCATTGTGCACTAGTTACTTATTTCAGATGAAGGTTGTGATATCTCCCTCCACCTTCTGTTTGAAAGCTGAGACATCTGTTTATCTTGTGCATACAGAATGACTCTCCTGTCTGTTTCATTCCGAAAATTTCAAAGGCTTTCATGCTACTTAAAAGCCTTTGAAGGGAAGGTAATCAAAGGCACAAAATTATCAGAGGTACATTTTTGCTTTCCAAACAATGAAAATAACAGCGCTCGTTCGGCTCCGGTTTCAAGCACCTGCAACCAAACTTCAAAATGGAAGATATGCCACATGGAATCCAAAAAAAAAAAAAGGGTAATATTGGGAGAGTGCAAACTCCGAAGTGCAAGTTATATTACGAGCAATTTGGGTATTTGCCTTGTAGCTCAGCTCCGCATAGAAAGGCAGATAAAACGTTTAAATAATAAAGATTAGGAAGGGAAGACGAAACATATAAAAAGGCACCAAACGTATCCGATCAGAATTTGACACTGCAGCAATGCATTTTTTAAAAATCTGTTTGGTTTTATTTTCTTTCATTCTTCTGATGAGGAACAAAACCTTTAAGGAAGGAACGTTTTCTGGAAATAGAATATCATATCACACCCAGGTCCAACAAAACTTCCAGAAATGCAGTTGCCTCCAAAATATGGAACCACCTGATTAGAAAAGTACCAAAGGACCTGAAGGCTATCCCCTAGGTGCTTTTTCAAGAGGCAACTGGGCTTTGGGGTTTCTCTTTGAAGACGTTTTGCTTCTCATCATCCAAACTTCTTGGATGAGAAGCAAAACGTCTTCAAAGAAAATCCAGAAAGTCCAGTTGCCTCTTGAAAAAGCACCTTTGGGACAACCATGACCTGGATGATTGAGAATCTCCATGGAGACCTGAAGACTAGAGAAGAAACAATGGATGGAAACTGTGAGAGAAGCAACATAGAACTAAGGAGAAATTTCCTAATGTTGAGAGCAATTAACCAATGGAATTGCTTGCCTTCAGAGGTTGTGGGTGCTCCATCACTGGAGGCTTTTAAGAAGAGACTGGACAGCCTCTTGTCTGAAAAAAGGTTTGGGTTTTCCCTGCCCTCCCTGGCAATCTCTCTAATATGGGGAGAATATATGCAAACCTATAAATTCTGACAGACAGACAGACAGACAGACAGATAGATAATGATAGATGAGAAAGAGATAGATAGATAGATAGATAGATAGATAGATAGATAGATAGAGAATAGATAGATAGATAGATAGATAGATAGATAGATAGATAGATAGAGAATAGATAGATAGATAGATAGATAGATAGATAGATAGATAGATAGACAGACAGACAGACAGACAGACAGATGATAGATAGATAGATAGATAGATAGATAGATAGATAGATAGATAGATAGATAGATAGATAATGATAGATGAGAAAGAGATAGATAGATAGATAGATAGATAGATAGATAGATAGATAGATAGATAGATAGATAGATAATGATAGATAATGATAGATGAGAAAGAGAGATAGATAGAGAGAGAGAGAGAGAATAGATGATAGATAGATAGATAGATAGATAGATAGATAGATAGATAGATAGATAGATAGACAGATAGACAGACAGACAGACAGACAGACAGATGATAGATAGATAGATAGAGAGAGAGAGAGAGAATAGATAGATAGATAGATAGATAGATAGAGAGAGAGAGAGAGAATAGATAGATAGATAGATAGATAGATAGATAGATAGATAGATAGATAGACAGATAGACAGATAGACAGACAGACAGACAGATGATAGATAGATAGATAGATAGATAATGATAGATGAGAAAGAGATAGATAGATAGATAGATAGATAGATAGATAGATAGATAGATAGATAGATAGATAGATGATAGATAGATAGATGATAGATAATTTTCTGATGCTTTATTTAAGCTACATTTGTGTAACACTGATTGCATGACCTCTGTGGATGCCATATGCTAAATAAACAGCTACACCCAAGAAGACCTCGCTGATAAACAGAGCTTCCTTAGGTATTAGAAAAATCAGAGCTCGCTCTTTAAAAGAATTGATACAGTTTCTAGAGTTCTGCACACGCAGAGATAAGAAATTAAGCCAATAAAAAGCCTACCCATTTTCGTCTAACTGTATGTTGAAAGGATTATAATTACAGCCTTTAGCTTCCATTTGTTTGCTTGTTTCATTCTAAGAAATTGTGCACCTGCTGTCGGGCGGCAATTGCACACCCTTTCCTCCCTGATAGAAATGTCAGGGTTTAACCCCTAAATGTGGGTTAAGCCAGTCCTAATCAGCGGTCTGGATCACAGCATTTGGCAGCTAAGTAAAGGTTGAGGGTGCTTCTTTCTGTGTACAAAAGCCAAGCGTATAGTAACGGAGCAGAGGTGAGTTCCACAGAAGTCCACCACTGGTTTGCCGTGCACGCGCCCACACATGCTTCATGAGCATGCGTGCCTAATGTGCATGCACTTTCCTCATGCGCACAGCTTGCACACATGTGCACAGCTTCAAAAACGTGGCTAAATGGGACGACATAGAGTCGGGGTAGCCCACCCACAGGTCACCACGACCGGTTCATTTGAATCGGTCCAAACCGGCTGGACACCACCTCTGTAACTGAGCCTTCACTTCTCAAGGTGTACAACTCTGCATCCTTGTTAAAAATGCTAACCTTCCAGCCCCTCTCTCTCCCCTGTGCTGGGTAGAAGTGAATGGAAAGATTGTTAAGAGATTGACTCTCTCCATGTAGGAACAATGTCCATTCACGAATTGGACTATTCTAGAGAAAGCAATTCTATTTGGAAGAGTTAGAGGTAAAAGGAAACTAGGTCATCAAAGAGCACAATGGCGGGGCACCATCAAAGCTGACACCAGACAGATCATAGAACAACTCAAAGAAGCAGGGCAAGATTGGAAGACATAGAGAGACCTGGCCAATAGAATTGCCAAGAGTCAGAAATGACTGAATGGATGATTCTTCTCCTTCTCCTTCTCCTTCTCCTTCTCCTTCTCCTTCTCCTTCTCCTTCTCCTTCTCCTTCTCCTTCTCCTTCTCCTTCTCCTTCTCCTTCTCCTTCTCCTTCTCCTTCTCCTTCTCCTTCTCCTCCTCCTCCTCCTCCTCCACCACCACCACCACCACCACCCCTCCTCCTCCTCCTCCTCTTCCTCTTCCTCTTCCTCTTCCTCTTCCTCTTCCTCTTCCTCTTCCTCTTCTTCTTCTTCTGCTTCTGCTTTTGCTTCTGCTTCTCCTCCTCCACCTCTTCCTCCAGCACCACTTCCTCCACCTCCTCCACCTCCTCCACCTCCTCCACCTCCTCCACCTCCTCCTCCTCCTCTTCCTCCTCCTCCTCCTCCTCCTCCTCCTCCTCTTCTTCTTCTCCTTCTTCTTCTTCTTCTTCTTCTTCTTCTTCTTCTTCTTCTTCTTCTTCTTTCTTCCTTCTTAAAGTTTCACTGAATACAATAATGCTTGTGGTGGCTAAAGAGAGGACGACATTGGAAAAGACCTTTTGTTATGAGGAAGGCAGCCAGTGGAAAAAAAGAAATCTGAATTTGTCATTCTATGCAGTGGGTCAACGTCTGGAAGATGTCACGAGCCAGCAGTGTGCAGCATCAGCCAAAGAAGCAAATGCCATCATAAGTTGCATTAACAGAGGGATACAATCAAAATCAAGTGAGGTATTAATATCACTCTATAAAGCCTTAGTAAGACCAGACCTAGAATACTGCTTCAGCTTTGGTCACCACACAATAAAAAAGATGTTGAGACTCTAGAAAAAGTGGACAGAAGAGCAACAAAGATGATTATGGGACTGGAGGCTAAAATATATGAAGAATGCTTACAAGAATTGGGCATAGCTAGTCTAGTGAAGAAAAGAACCAGGGGAGACACGATAGCAGTCTTCCAATATTTGAGGGGCTGCCACAGAAAGAAGACAGTCAAGCTATTTTCCAAAGCACCTGAAGGCCAGAGAAGGAAGAATGGATGGAAACAGAACAAGGAGAGATTCCATTTAGAAATATGGAGAAACTTCCTGACGGAACCATCAACCAAGGGAACAAAACTTGCCTTCAGAAGTTGTGGGAGCTTCATTACTGGAAGCTTTCAAGAAGAGATTGGACTGTCATCTGTCAGAAATGATAGAGGGTCTCCTGCTTAAGTGGGGGGTTGTACAAGATGACCTACAAGGTCCCTTTCAACTCTGTTAATCTGCAATCTGTGTTCTCCTTCGTGCAGATTTTGATCTCCTCTGTGGATCCCTCTGAATTTGCGGTTACTGAAAAAGGAGGGAGACAGAGAAATGAAAGACTATTAAGTGTTGCTTTCGAGGAACTACAAAGGTCTCATTCGTGTTGCCGTGTCACCTTTCCCCACTTTGTTTATCCTGGTAGTGCAATTGTCACGAGTTGTATCTCTGCCTTTGGTGCCTCCACAGCCATCTTCCCTTCCTCCCTTCTTTTGCAGCCGAGGAGCATCAAGGAGGAAGAGGCTGAAAAATCTATTCAAGCCTGTCAATCCGTGTCTTCTTCGTTGCTTTTATGTCTCCCTTGTTGTGTCTTCCCTTTCTTTCTGAACATCAACATGGCAGCCTTCCAATGGCACTTATTCACTCCAGCTAATTGAGTCACATAAATGCAAGTAATTTGAAGCATTATTGTGAGATATTTCTGTTTGCTTCTTTAATTAAACAGTTGTTCACAGGTGCGTACAGTTACGGCAAAATTAATTGATAGCTTTTTATTACCATTGGCGTCAGCTGCCATTGGCCCAAACAAGGAAGCAACTTCCATTTGGTATTGTAGCTCTTATTGAAACGGGGGAAGTGTTCTGTGTCCCCCCCACCCCCCTGAGATAAGGAATCAGGCTGCAAAGAGCTTGACATCTGCGTTGCAAAATCTTGTTTTTGCTAAGAATCACAAAACAGAACAACAGAGTTGGAAGGGACCTTGGAGGTCTTCTAGACCAAGGGTGTCAAACTCCCAGCCCAAGGGCTGGATGCATCATGCGCTGGATATCCCCACCCCCATTTTAGCAAAGGGGGAAAAGTCATGATACGTCATGTGACAACAACATGATGCCACGGGTTTGACACCTCTGTTCTAGTCCAACTCCCTACTCAGGCAGGAAACCCTATATCATTTCAGACAAATGGTTGTCCAATCTCTTCTTAAAAACTTCCAGTGTTGGAACATTCACAACTTCTGGAGGCAAGTTTTCCCACTGATTAATTGTTATAACTGTCAGGAATTTTCTCCTTATTTCTAGGTTGCTTTTCTCCTTGATTAGCTTCCATCCATTGCTTCTTGCCCTACCCTCAGGTGCTTTCGAAAATAGCTTGACTCCCTCTTCTTTGTGGCAGCCCCTGAGATATTGGAGCACTGCTATCGTGTCACTCCTTTTCATTTCAGAAAGTGATCAAGACTGAGGAGGAGGCACATCATACCATACAGAGAGGTCCTTATGGATCTCTGGAGCCTAATTTTATGGATTGTGGATAACACAGCCCAATAGGGAAATGCATGTGTTTTATATGGGTACCATCCAGGGGTGAAATCCAGCAGGTTCTGACAGGTTCTGGAGAACCAGTAGCAGAAATTTTGAGTAGTTCAGAGAACTGGCAAATACCACTTCTGACTGGCCCCAGAGTGGGGTGGGAATGGAGATTTTGCAGTAACCTTCCGCTGCCATGCCCACCAAGCCATGCCCACAGAACCGGTAGTAAAAAAAATTGAATTTCACCACTGGTACCATCTCCATAAACCTTGGACTCTGTTCTCTTATCTTGGAATAGGTGTTAATCCAATTGATTTCCTAACCATCACATATTAAACTTACTGATGGAGATATTACAGAAAAGGGATCAAAACAGTCTAGATAGTAGCAATGACCACGATCAAAGTTCCATCTTTTAAAATTACATCACAAGGCATGCAAAGAAGGATGGGGCTTTGACCACTGGTGACTTTTTTCATCTTGACTTTTTAAACCTGCCCTTATTGATTTGAAAATTGCAAAGATGTCCCTTTGTCCATTGAAGTGCTTACTGGATTCTTCAATCTGAAAGTGCCAGGGTATTAAATAATTGAATGATATCCTGCCTTTCTACTACACCAACAGTTCACCACATAGGAGCTCTTAATATCAGACCATACATGTGCCATTTAATTGCGTAAGTTGACTGGATCATCCTAGAGATCTGGAATGGATTGACACACTCTGGATAGAAAGGCAGAGTATAATTCGATTATTTAATAATCTAATAATGATCTATCTTCAGTTGAGAGCCCACAAAATGGTGAATAAATTCCTGAACTGGGTGTAGGAAACCTAGATTGAAATCCAACCTAGATACAAAATCCAACTTCAGCCATGGCTGTTCATTGGTTGACCTTGGGCTAAACCTTTTCTCTTGGCCCAGCCAATTTTTCTTAGGAAACATAAGTAGAGCAGAGCAGAGCAGAGCAGAGCAGAGCAGAGCAGAGCAGAACAGAACAGAACAGAACAGAATAGAATAGAATTTATTGGCCAAGTGTGATTGGACACACAAGGAATTTGTCTTTGGTGCAGATACTCTCAGTGTACATAAAAAGACAAGATACATTCATCAAGAATCATAAGGTACAACACTTAATGATAGTCATAGGGTACAAATTAGCAATCAGGGAAAAAACAATATCAATATAAATTGTAAGGATACAAGCAACAAAGTTACAGTCCTGCAGTCCTAAGAGGGAGGAGATGGGCGATAGGAACTATGAGGAGACTCCTAGTAATAGTAATGCAGCCTTAGTGAATAGTTTGACAGTGGTGAGGGAATTATTTGTTTAGCAGAGTGATGGTGTTTGGGAAAACCTGTTCTTGTGTCCAGCTCTCTTGGTGTCGTTTTGAGGGTAGGAGTTGGAACAATTTATGTCCAGGATGTGATAAAGACAAAATTGTCTATAAGCATTAACTACAATTCTGCAACGAAGAGCAGAATATAGCTATAATACATAATCTCTCAACAGAAATTTAACTGAAGAGATAAACATTCCATGGTACATTTTTGATGAATAATATGATAAGATGATGCAACATCAAGTTGGTCTCAACTCATGATGACCATGTAGAGGTATATTATCCTTGATAGCCTGTCTCTAGAATGTCCCTTCAGGTTTTCCAATAGTGTCCCCATTGCCACTGTAAATCATCCTCTTCTTCTTATGCCTATAGTAATATTTATTTTAATAATAGGAGCAAACTGTCAAATGTTTATTCTGCCCCCAGTCTGCAACAGGCTCAAGGGAGGGATTTAAATAGCCAAGAGGGCATGACAAACATTAGTCTGTTTTGAGTAGTATTTTACAATGTGTTTTAACTAATATAAAATATTATGTTGTCCCTTTAGATAACGCTAGATTAAGGTTAACGCTGTTGAAAATATCTATATTTGCTTGGCTCATTCCCTCACCATGATGTTTATCACCTAATAAAAATGCTAAAATTACCCAGGAAAGATGCTTAATTTCCTCTACTGCATCTTACATCCTGTTTTATACTAAATGCCATAATATCCCAAGTGGTCCACCATACTGCCAGACACATTATTTATATATAGCATTTCTGTTTTAATCAATGAAAACAACATGCAAAGGGTTCCCCCCCCCCTTCTGCTTTAAAGCTATGTAAAAGATAATTCAAAGAGAAATTTCACCCATTGCTTTCTGGTTTATTTCAAAGAGGCCACCTTCTCTAACCCTTTGTCCTTCTGAAGACTCAAATTATCACATTGTTATGAATTAAGGATAGTTCTTACTCATCAGATTATATCTTCTGCAGTTCCCCTTGATGGTATTTTCTATTTCTTGGGCTTTCTGTTTTTTTTTTTTTTAAAGAGGAATAAATGCAATCCAAGGCTGCATTAATAGAAGGATAGAATCAAGATCACATGAAGTACTAGTACCGCTTTACAAAGCCTTAGTAAGATACGTTTAGAATACT
>NC_045551.1:57626965-57686965 GCF_009769535.1 Thamnophis elegans | reverse complement strand
AAAAAAGAGGCTGAAAATTTGGGTGTATCTTATACACTGAATACACCATTTTTTTGCCTCCTGAAACCCCGCCCACTTTGCAAAAATGGCTGGGCATAGCCTTTAGGGGGCTTTCAGAGTGCTCCTGGGGGCTGGGGAGGGCAGAAATGAGCAAGAAATGAGCACTCTATAAGCCTCCTAAAGGCTATGCATGTCCTCTTTTTTTGACAAAAATGGGTCAGTTTTTTTAAAAAAATGGGCCAGTTTTTGCTCATTCTGAGCCGAGGTGGCGCAGTGGTTAGAGCGCAGTACTGCAGGCCACTTCAGCTGACTGCTATCTGCTGTTCGGCAGTTCAAATGTCACCGGCTCAAGGTTGACTCAGCCTTCCATCCTTCCGAGGTGGGTAAAATGAGGACCAGACTGTGGGGGCAATATGCTGACTCTGTAAACTGCTTAGAGAGGGCTGAAAGCCCTATGAAGCAGTATATAAGTCTAACTGCTATTGCTATTGCTATTTTTGCCCCCCCCCCCCTCCAGGAGCACTCTACAAGCCTCCTAAAGACTATTCATGCCCTTTAAAAAATTCATGCCCTTTAAAAAAAAGGGCATGAATTGTGGAAAACAGGCCGTTTTGGGAGTTCTGCAGAGTGCAAAAGCTTTTTTTAAAAAAATTTGCCTCTTCAAAATCTTGTTGCGTCTTATACTCTGATGCGTCTTATACTCCGAAAAATAGGGTAAGTGAGAGACCCTCGACTGCCAAGCTTTTGTGAAAATTGCATTTGTTGTCTCATGCCAAAGACTCTTTTTAAAGGCTAATGAACAAAGCTTGGCACGTGCTCCCTTCTGGATGGTTGAAGCCAAGGCTTTCTGCGGTCAACAGGAAGTGAATTCCAGGTCTATATGATTCCTGACCTCATGAGCTTCCCCTCATTCCCAAATCAGTTGTGCCTACCAAGATTTGTCAATCTTATTTTCAGGTTGCATCCAGCTCTTTACCTGTGAACAGATATATATGACGAAGCAAACCAGTTTATAGCACTGAGCAACAACACTTAGACTTATATATCGCTCCATTGTGCTTTACAGCACCCACTGAGCACTTTCCAAACGTCAGCATGTTTCCCCCAACAATTTGGGTCTTCATTTTATGGACCTCAGAAGGATGGAAAGCTGAGTCAATCTTGAGCCCAGTAAGAATCGAACGTCAGGCTGTGGGCAGAGTTTGCCTGCAATACTACATTCGAACCACTGCACTACCACAGCTCCTCCTTATGTCAAAGCTTAGTCCATCTAGTGTGTGTATACCCTCTGTATGTGTGTGTGTGTACCCTCTGTATGTTTGTGTGTGTATGTGTGTGTGTGTGTGTGTATGTGTGTGTGTGTGTGTGTATGTGTGTGTGTGTGTGTAAAAGTTCCTTTGGAGAATTAAGCGCACCATTCTAAAATCAGCTTATTCACTGCACTATATTCCAATGCCGTATATTCACTGCTTATTGATATGCTTGGGAAATCCAATCATAACTTGTAATAAATTGTTAATTAGCCATTCGTTTAACTCTTTTGCAGACAGAAAATGAATGGCTTTCATTTTTGAAAATTGTCTTGGGGTAATTACGTTCCCCTGTTAGGGAAAAACTATGTTTCCCTGTTATTGTTTCTCAAACAACCCAAGTGTTTTCAGATACCGTCCTTCTTTCTTGGCACTTCGATTCTGTTGCATGCAAAGAAGTGCAAAATCAAGTCTATTTTGGAATGAAAAAAAAAGGTGATATTTTTCTAGTAATCCATGGGTAACTCTTAGAAGGATGAGGGCTCAGAACATGGATATGCCACGCATGGGGCAAGTTTAACATTGTAATCTCTCATAAGATACGTTGGGAAATTCTACTTGATTCTGCAATTCAGAATTAGCCTTCACATTATGGGTATAATCCCTGCCTGTGCCTCCCTCTATCTTATATATCAATCAATCAATCATGGAGCCAAGTTCTTCTAGAACATCAGAGCTCCTCTAAAAGATTGCTATCAAATGCTACAAATATTAAATGTCAAAATGGGATAATTATTAAACTGTGGTGGCACAGTGATTAAAATGCAGTTAAGGTAAACTGCTGAACTGCTGCCTTTCTGATTGACAAGCTCAGCGTCTTAGCCACTGAGCCACTGAGTCCCTGCAGAATGCAATATTGCAGGCTAACCAGTGGTGGGATTCAGCCAGTTCGCACCTATTCGGAAGAACTGGTTGTTAACTTTCTAAGAAGTTCTGAGAACCCGTTGTTGGAAGAAATCTCATTTTGTTTTATTTTTTTTTCCACTTTACAGGGTTAATCCTGTAAGGAAGGCAGGAAGGAAACATTCTGGTGTTGTTTCCTGATCTTTATTGCCTTGCTAGAGCCGAGGTGGCGCAGTCTTTAGGGTACAGTACTGCAGGCCACTTCAGCTGACTGTTATCTGCAGTTCAGCGGTTCTAATCTCACCGGCTCAAGGTTGACTCAGCCTTCCATCCTTCTGAGGTGGATAAAATGAGGATCCAGACTGTGGGGGCAATGTGCTGACTCTGTAAACTGCTTAGAGAGGGCTGAAAGCCCTATGAAGCGGTATATAAGTCTAACTGCTATTGCTATTGCTTACAGAAATTGCCTCTCCAGTTAACCCTTATTATATTATAACAGCTAAGATGATGCGCCCATTGATGTGAGTGACATTGAGTTGGCCATGCCCACCCAGTCACATGACCACTGAGCCCCACCTACCCAGCTGGTCATCAGGGCAGTGAACTGGTTGTTAAATCATTTGAATCCCGCCACTGAGCCTAACCCCACAGCCAGGAGTTTGATCCTGACAGCTCTAGATTGACTCCGCCTTCCATCCTTCCGAAGTGGATAAAATGAGGACCCAGAGTGTTGAGGGCAATACACTGACACTGCAAACCACTGTAAAGCACCATGGAGCAATATATACTGTAAGTCCAAGTGCTATTGCTATTAAATTCAAGGCCTATAAATTCTGTGAACTTTATTTCATTTTCATTTGGTTTATATCTGAATGGATATCTAAATGAATATAGCAATGAACCAAATTGGATCCAAAGTTCCTATATGTGCAGTATGAGGTTCAGGGGTAGGATCCTATCGGTTCAGACCGGTTCAGCTCCAACTATCAGCTGGGAGTGAACCGGTTCGCTTTGAATTTGAGCTGGGCCCACCTGCCTGCCTCCTGCGCTATACTTGAGAAAGAGAACTTCCCTTGGGAAACACATACTCACCCAACTCTGGATCATCTCTGGGTCTACCTTTTCCTACTAGAGCAGGGGTGTCAAACTCAAGGCCCGTGGGCCAGATCTGGCCCGTGGGGCCACCCTGGAAACAGCAAAGAATCAGCCTGCAGTGCTTCTACCAGGCAAAACGGAGTTTAGGAGGGCCATGTGCAACCCTCCCAAGCTCTATTTTCATTGGCAGAGGGTTGCAGGAGACTGTGGCAGCCAAAAACCGAGCTCAGGAGCCTGTTTTCACTGGCGAGTGCTCATGCCACCACAGGTGCTCCCAACATAAGTGATGTTGAGTTGGCCACACCCACCCTGGTCACACCTACCCCGGCAGAGGTGGTATTCCGCAGGTTCTGAGCGGTTCTGGAGAACCGGTAGTGGAAATTTTGAGTAGTTTGGAGAACCAGTAAATACCACCTTTGACTGGCCCCACCCCCTCATCTATTCTCCGCCTCCCCAGTCCCAGCTGATTGGGAGGAAATGGGGATTTTGCAGTCGCCTTCCCCTAGAGTGAGGAGGGAATGGAGATTTTACAGAATCCTTCGCCTAGAGTGGGGAGGGAATGGAGATTTTATAGTGTCCTTCCCCTGCCACACCCACCAAGCCATGTCCACCAAGCCACACCCACAGAACTGGTAGTAAAAAAAATTGAATCCCACCACTGTATCCTGGCCCCCGGAGGTCAAACACAACCCTGATGTGGCCCTCAATGAAATCAAGTTTGACACCCTTTACTAGTTTTCACATATCATTTCCACTTTTTTTTTAATTCGAAAAAGGACAACTGAGCCGTTGTTTCTAATCTGCGTGAGGTGAAATTTGCTAAGAACCAGGCCGATTTTTTTTTTATTGCACTAATTGGCTATGTAGCTGATCTATAAAAAAACTGGGATGCCACTGACAAACGAAAACCATGCAAATCTTATCTGGGAGGAAGTTTAATTCATCGCTGTGAGGCTTCCTTCCAATCAGCCTCATAAGTCAACTGACAGTAAGATGTATATATTAGAAAGAAAGGGGAAAAAATGTGAAATTGAACTGAATCCCAGATGCTTGGTGTTTATAACAAGGATTGATTTTTTAAAAAAGGTTTTAACAATATGATAGGATGACTCTCATTCAGGGGAACAAAATGAAGGGTATTTTTCTAGCCATCTAAAAATACACTCTATATTTGCTGACAGTGTTAGAGTGTTTGCTACTTAGATATTAATACTGGAAGGAAAATAAAGTGGAACTGAAGGGACTTTTTTAAAAAGAAAAAAAAACTAGCCTTGTGTTTTAACATTTATCTTGCCTCTACATTTCGGCTTTACATAAAATGAGCAGGATACTTTTCAATGGAGCACGGCAGTGGTGGGATTCAAATAATTTAACAACCGGTTCTCTGCCCTGATGACCAACTGGGTAGGCAAGGCCTGGTGGGAGTGGCCAACTCAATGGGTGCTTTGCCTTAGCTGTGACAATGTGATAAGGGTTAACCGGAGAGGCAGTTTCTGTAAGTAGCGCAATAAAGATTAGGCTAGAAACACCACCAGAATGTTCCTTTCTTCCTGCCTTCCTTACAGGATTAGCGATTTCTTCCAACAACCGGTTCTCCGAACTGCTGAGAAAGTTAACAACTGATTCTCCCGAATAGGTGTGAACCGGCTGAATCCCATCACTGGAGCACGGTATATATAGTTTGCCTGCAATCAAATGCTCAGATTGGCTCCAATCCAACTTCTGTGTTTGTGTTTGTTTGAGAGAGAGTGGGTGGGAGAGGGAAGGGGGTAGGAGAGATAGTGCAATCCAACTTCTCTCTCTGTGTGTGTCTGTTTGAGAGAGGGTGGAGGGAGGGAGAGAGGGAGGAAGAAGGGGGAGGGAGAAGAAAAAGAATGAAGGAAACTTTTTTGCAAAGGAGAAAAACAAATGCTGTCGCTTTAAATTGGAACTGATCATGCCTGGCTGTGGAATTCTGGGAGCTGAAGTCCACAAGTATAAAAAAATTTGAAACCCACCACTGTGTCAGTGCCTCACTAGCCATAAACCTCACCGCACGTCACTGATAACAACCTATCTGAAATGGCATAGGATCTCCTGCTTGAGAAGGGGATTGGACTAGAAGACCTCCAAGGTCTCTTTCAGCTCTATTCTGATTCTAATTCTGAAAGCCCTGGGTGTAACTGGACAATGAAAAATTAAGAGATGTAAATGTAAAAAGCCAACACTTTACAATCTCTCTTCTCTCCACAGTTCCTGCATCTCCAAATATTTGTGTTTGATTGTTCATAATGTTTGTGTACCTCTGGAGTCAGAGGAAACTTCCAGCAGCTGGAAGTTGTAAATGCAGTAAAAACATCACAAAAATGAAAATGGTGACCCCTCACTTTCCAAAGTTCTATGAATATTCATAGAATTATCTTCCCACAGAATAACATAGTTTTTGCTGAAGTTCTCCAGAAGATAAGAAGACTCCCTGTTCCTCATAATGTTGATGGAAGCCGTTTCCTCAACAGGAAGGGTTAGCTATATAAAACCTATCAGTAAATTGTTGACGTCCTGGGCCCACAAATATTGCTTTTTTAAAATTTAAATTAAGGAAAGTTTACATGAACATATCCCTTCTCTGTTAATTTTATCCATATCTACTTGCACTTTCGGAAGACATTTCCTGAATGGTTCAAATGATATATGGATTTGGAGGCTAGACCAGAGATGGTATTCAGCAGGTTCTGACCAGTTCTGGAGAACTGGTAGTGGAAATTTTGAGTAGTTTGGAGAACCGCTAAATGCTACCTCTGATTGGCCCTGCCCCCATCTATTCTCTGGCTCCCGAGTCCCAGCTGATCGGGAGGGAATGGGGATTTTGCAGTAACCTTTCCCTGGAGTGGTGAGGGAATGGGGAATTTACAGTATCCTTCCCCTGCTGTGCCCACCAAGCCATTTCATGCCCATCAAGCCACACCCACCAAGCCATTCCATGCCCACTAGGCCACACCCACCAAGCCATGCCATGCCCACCAAGCCACGCCCACAGAACCAGTAGTAAAATATTTTGAATCCCACCACTGGGCTAACCATTTCTATTATCTTTTCATATCTGACAGGAATCAGAGAGTTATTTTCCACCTCTCAAGTCAGATTTAATGCATTTTTTTTTAACATTCACTGAGACTTCCATAGAAATTTTACACTTGGCCTCTTAAATATTTATTTGGACAAGTGCTTTATTCTGTGCCAAAATCCTTCCTGACCCAAACGTACCAATAATACCTTTGTTGTTGTTGTTTTTTTTTAAAAAGGAGTATCTTTCCAGTACATTCCGAGCCAGAATTTATATATAGCTAGAATAATAAGATAGAGATGGAGCACATTTTGAACACCTTGCCACCCTGCATTTGAAACTCAATGACAAAACAGTGATAGGAATGGCAAATTAGATTCAGAGTATTACCTTGGCTTTAATCAATGCCTCCATTTATACCTCTGTACTTATGCGTTCAAGATCGAGGCACAGGCTTAAAACAATGCCTTGACTATTTATAGTAAGACCTTTAAAGGTCTGAGATAATTAATAAATGAGATCAATTTTGGAAATTTAAGAAAAAAATTACTAGAGGCCGCTTAAGAATTCCATGCAGGGCGGGCATTAAAGGCCACGTCTGAGAGAGATTTGTGCCCATCTCCCTGATGTGAATTTTTTTCATTCACTGCCGTGTGCCAAACCCTTCTCTAGAATAACCTTTTCTCTGCTTTGAACAGAGATTAGAGTAATATATTTGACCCTTTACAGCTGTCTGAGAGGGAGGCGTGCTCAATAAAGTGAAATATACCACCAGTGTTGTAGGGTGAAGGCCACCATGCTAAAACGATTTAACACAAATGCCCCGATAATTTGGCTGATTCATTCTGGAGAGAGAATTCTCTTTTCTAATTCAGTTGAGTTATATAGGCCTAATCACGAGGGTTCCTCATCCACGAGACAATTAAGGGAAATATTTAGCTTTGCAAACAAAGCAAGTTAACCTGGTCACATTGTGCATTATATGAAAATTTATTATTGCATGAAAAGCAGTGTAAACCTTACCGAAGGACTGGTAATTATGGGACGCTGATGGTCTTTGTTGCTTTAATTCTAAGCAGCCAGAATGATTAAAGTGAATCTTAATCGACTGCTCCATTAAAAATGCTGGCAGAGGAGTTCCTTTAACCTTTCCCATTGATTGAACACAACAATCACCGTTCAATTATAATGCAAAAGGACATTTGTTATATTGTACAAAAGATGCATAAGCCATTTCCTTTAGCTCGAGATAATCAATGAGATGACTTCTAGAACAGAGAAAGTCAACTTACCATACCAGTAAGGAAATATCTGTAAGCAAAGCTGACCAGGCAGATATATTTGCCCTCCCCTGGTTTCCCCTCAGGCAGACAATTTCTTTTTTTTAATTGTGATTTTCTTTTTTTTATTGTGATAGTTGAGGGGGAGAGAGAGAGGGAGGGAGGGAGGGAGGGAGGGAGGGAGGGAGGGAGGGAGGGATAGATAGATAGATAGATAGATAGATAGATAGATAGATAGATAGATAGATAGATAGATAGATGATAGATAGATAGATAGATAGATAGATAGATAGATAGATAGATAGATGATAGATGATAGATGGATAGATAGATAGATGATAGATAGATGATAGATAGATGATAGATAGACATGGAGACAGATATAGAAAGATAGATAGATAGATAGATAGATAGATAGATAGATAGATAGATAGATAGATATAACATAGATAGATAAATAGATAGATGATAGATAGATAGATAGATAGATAGATAGATAGATAGATAGATAGATAGATAGATAGATAGATAGATATGGATGGATAGATAAATAGATAGATGATAGATAGATGATAGATAGATGATATAGATGATAGATGATAGATAGATGATAGATGATAGATAGATGATAGATAGATGATAGATAGACATGGAGCCAGATATAGATAGATAGATAGATAGATAGATAGATAGATAGATAGATAGATAGATAGATAGATAGATATAACATAGATAGATAAATAGATAGATGATAGATAGATAGTTAGATAAATAGAGAGATAGATGATAGATAGATGATAGATAGATAGACATGGAGACAGATATAGATAGATAGATAGATAGATAGATAGATAGATAGATAGATAGATAGATAGATAGATAGATAGATATAGATAGATAGATAGATTAGATAGATAGATGATAGATAGAGATAGATAGAGAGATAGAGAGAGAGAGATAGATAGATAGATAGATAGAGAGAGAGAGAGAGAGAGAGAGAGAGAGAGATACTGTATCTGATACTGTGCATCAGAAACTAATAGCAATGCAGAAAGTAGGAATCCATAGGCTGATGATAATTGCAAGTTACATTTCAGTGAATTGTAATAATGGAGGAATTAGATTGGAATTCAGATTTGCTGTTTTCTGAATGAAAAACACCATATTCTGAATGATCCAGGGGGGAAAAATAATTCCCACTTGCAAGATTGGCAGGAAGAGAAACCTGATGGTGATTTTGGGCTAGTTATTCTCCAATCTTTTAACCAGTATTATTGTTGGGAAAAAACTGGAAGGGGAAGGGATTCAGTCTATGTCACCTCAAGTTATTGGAAAAACATTCATCTAGCAAGAATGAATGTCCTTGGAGTAAAACAAGACTTGGGTTGCACTTGGAGACAAAATGTATCCAAACTGAATAGTATTATCCTAAATAATATATAAAAATAAAATTATCGTATTTTTTGGAGTGTAAGACACATCTTCTCCTCCCCCAAAGAGGGTGAAAATCTGGGTGTGTCTTATAAACTGAATACAGCATTTTTGGCCTACCAAAACCCCACCCCTTTGCAAAAATGGACATGCAGAGGGTTTGAGAGGCTTGCAAAGTGCTCCTGGGGGCTGGAGAGGGCAAAAACGAGTGAAAAATGGGCTGGTTTTTTGCTTGTTTTTGCCCCCCAAGCCCCCAGGAGCACTCTACAAACCTCCCAAAACTCTGGATGCCCCCCTTTTTTGTTGCAAAAAACGAGGCATACAGAGGGTTTGGGAGGCCTGCAGAGTGAAAAAAACACCTTTTTTAAAATTTACCTCTTCAAAATTATGGTGCGTCTTATACTCCGATGCATCTTATAGTCTGAAAAGTACCATATATCAGGCATCCATCAGTTTCTCCCACTATAGATGATGGCCACATCTGAAAATTGACAGATTTGGAGTAGATACAGCTGCCTTTGATGAGACATTGTGATGATCCTCTTGGGTCTATTCATAACACTCATTTCTTTCCGTTATGAATTTGGCATTTTTGTTATCCCTTTCAGATAAGTTAATCTGGACTGTTGATAAATTCAGGTTAGGCTGAACTGTTTAAGCCACCAATCAAGCTATAAACTAGATTAATGCAGTCTGGGCATCAACCCTGGGAGTATTTTACAACTCAAGTGCACTTCACTGAAAATACTGTTGGGTGACTTGATGGCATGAGAGAGGGAACAGGGTGTTCCTGCAAGTCCAGGAATAGATAAAGAATGCGAATATTTTAAGGACTGCTTGACAAAAAATGGCCTTGGATACATTCCAGGAAAACTTTTAATGCATCAATGTTAAGATTAAAACAGGCCAAGATAGGTTATCAAATTCATGTATATTTTTTTTATATTCAAGCCCGTGCAGACCTGGTGATGGATGTAGATATTATGATGAAAAATGCCTTGAAAATATTTCCATTCGCTCCTATCCTTATCCACACATTGATTGGAAATTATTGTGTGCACATTGCATGATTGATAAGAGAGAGAGCGAAAGAGCGAGAGAGAGAGAGAGAGAGAGAGAGAGAGAGAAGAAAGGAAGGAAGGAAGGAAGGAAGGAAGGAAGGAAGGAAGGAAGGAAGGAAGGAAAGAAGGAAATAAGCCATGGGATATTTGGACCTCTTCAATTTCTTTCTACTGAGTTTTTCCTTCTTTAATGAGCCAGTTGTTTTCATTAACTGCTAATTACTTTTCACCAGCCTACGAGGTCCATGGGACAGAGATTCACATTACGATGACACCCGCCGATTAATGTACAGAGGATAGCGTGAGATTTAGTCACAGTTAAGAAGAACACGGAGAGATCAAATGTTGGTGAGGCATTTGAAGATTACTAGGCGAAAGATGGGAGGGGAAAAAAACAAATGTTGGATTCCACCAACTGCTGAACATTTTTTTTTAGATGTTGAAAGCAGAAAGGGGCACCGGTTTTGCCATTTAAGAATGACAAAAACAAAAAGCAACAGATCTCAGAAATGAGAACACTGCTTGAAGTTCTGTGCATGAAATGCAGAGGCACACAGACTTATAAATGTTTTCACACAGCATAGTCATATATTTTGAAATACAAATTACTGTAGGTGGTACTGAAAACACTTCAGGCTCTGTACGTCAATACATTTTATTGCGTTTTTTTAAAAAAATAATAACACTTGCAATGGAGAGAGTATTTTTGTCAGGAAATATAACTTCCATGTTGCTTACTTAAAAGAAATTGCATTTCATGTTCCTTGCAAATCAAGGTGATTTCTAATTGTTAAAACAATTCTCTATACAAATGCCTTTTGGAATTCACTGTTGGAATTTATTTTCATGCAACAACTACAGTGGTATTTAGCCAGCAGATGGCGGTGTTTACAGGTTTGAATAGATGGTATATGGTCTATGCTCTTTTATTCTAAATAGAGTTTCCTGTTTCCTGTTACAGTTAAATAGATCAGCAGTAAAGCACATAGTGACTGTAGGCTTTGTTTGCTCTGTGTGGGGCTATATATAAACAGAATTTCTAACATGATCAATTTTGGAAAAGAAAGAAATGCAGGATCAGAAGGTTTAGGGGACATTGATCTTTTAAAGAGAATTAAGGCATTTTCTGAAGTAAAATGTTTTAGTAGACTGGAAACAGGTGCAAGGAGATCTACTTCTTATCAGCCATCTGCTTTGTTATTGGGCTTTTTCTGGGAAATTATTTCAACTTCCTAGAGTTCTTAATGCTCTTCCATGACAGAATGTTCTCAGGCCTGACATGGCCACTGCATCAGGTTCATTATTCACCTTACACCAAAAAAGCTAGGATGGAATACAGGTAACTCTTGAATTACAATGGTAAAAGAGCCTTCCCAATTGTGGGAAGAAATATCCAGGTCCAGTTCCAAGCTGGGAGAAAGACACTGGAGGCAAAATGGAGGCTGGAGGCTGACTGGAAAGAGGGTCCATTTATTGATGAAGCAGAACCACCAAGCATGTGTGATTCTGGGCAGCTGATCGCATGGAGTTGAGAGTGGGGTGGTATTTATTCCTTTTCTTGGACTTTGCACTCGAGCTTCCTGTTTCTGTGCAAGAACATGTATTCTATTGGCTGTTGTAGGGGTCATAGCTGGTTGTAGGTTGTCTGAGCTAAGTTTGATTGAAGTTTGGAGTGTGATGCAATATCCTTAGGAGATTGTGCAATGTGGTGAGCTCTACTGCTAGATAGTAGGTTTTGCTACCTTTTTTTGTTAAGTGAATGCAGCAGTCATAAAGCAGGTGCCACAGTTGTTGAATGAACATTATGAACATTGAGCAAACCAATGGTTTACAACGGACATGGTTGTCAGCTTCTGCCTGGCTGTTGCTTCAGCTGCCATGCAACGGGGAGGGGGGGCTGGTATTTGGGAGGGGTTATTTGATGTGCTGGAGGAATGTTCTAGGATGTACCAGACGTTGGGATTGCGCATGCGTGTGTGTTTCCCGCCTGCATCAACGGCCTCGACATTCCATCTTCGGCCTGTCTTTTTGAAGTTATCTCACACCTGACACTTGAAGGACTTATGATTGGACTGGAGCTATGATCCTAAGGGGGGGGGGAATGGGCTATTCTATATATCAATTGCTTTCGCGCCTAATTAAGCAGACTTTGCTTCGCAACTGCTTGCTTACCATTTATAATTAGTAAAAGTACTTTGGATTTCCTTCCCATGGAGTCTCTTAGTCTTTCTTTCCTAATTATGTAATGGAGTGATGCTGACAAGAAGCAAAGTCTGCCTAAACCCTTTCCAGGAGATTTACGTCTACCGAGAAGGGAGATAATGTCTTCTCCGATCAGAGAGGAGGAGGGGGCCGTTGGAGGTGCGGATTCCAGCGGAGTAGGACCTCCCGACCTTTCTCTACACGAGCCCGGCCCGCCCGACCTCTCCTTACACGAAGATTTATTTCAACTGCAAATTTCCAGCCAGCCTGAACCTCCCCCACCCCGATGGTCGACTTCGGTGGGACAAAGAGAGGCAGAGACAAGCTGGAATGCTGGAATCACCCAAAGACAACCCCGACAACCATCGCTGGAGCCGGGAGCCGTGAGAAAACCCCAGACGAGTGAATTCCCTGATTATTGGAGTCAAAGGTACTTTGGGGAAAGAAGGGGGGGCGATGAAAGAGACTGGAGAAGCTGGCAACACCAGGGCCCCATGAGAAAACCCCAGCGGAGTGAATTACCTGATTATTGGGGTCAAACATACTTTGAGGAAGGAAGGGGGGAGGAGGAAAGAGACTGGAGAAATTGGCAACGTTACCCACGCCCGCCATCTCCCCCTCCCCCTCGGCCTGCTTCACCCCCTGTGGCTAGAGGTTTTGCTGACCAAGGGGGGCCACCCCCCCGAAGACATTGGATGGCTAAAATCCCTCCCTTGCCTGTGCGTTACAATGGTGATTCTGCTGGCCTGACCTCTTTTCTTATGCAGGTGTTTAACTACATGGAAATTTATGGCCGAGACTTTGAGACTGACATCATGAGGGTCAGAATGGTTCTTTTGTCATTAGATGGTGAAGCTGCCAAATGGTCAACTGCTTTGCATATGTCTGGCTCTCCCCTCTTGGGGAATTTCAACCGCTTTATGGAGGCTTTCCGCCAACGTTTTGATGACCCGTTAACGGAGAAGCGGAGCAAATTGAAATTTATAACCTTTGAACAGGACGATAGACCTGTCGCCCAATACATCCAGGAATTTCAGTGTCTTTCACAATACATGAGGGGCTGGGGGGAGGACGCCCTACTGGACAAATTTGCTTCAGGATTAGATGAAGACATTTATCAGCAATGTGTCAATCGTAACCTGCCTAGACGTTTGATCACGTGGTTTGAGCATGCAGCGGACGCTGAACTTGACTTAACCCGGCTCCGTTATGCTAAAGAGGAACGGAGGAAGCGGAAAGAGAGGGCTGCCAAGTCCCTCCCCCCTCAAGCCACTCAATCGCTCTTCAAACGGCGAGGTGAAGGGAGGGGGGCCCCCTCAGGCCTCTCCAGACCTTTAACATGCTTTCGTTGTGGCAAATTGGGGCACACCGCCCCCGAATGTCGTGCTAAATTGCCCCTCTAGGCTCAACTCCCTCCCACACGTGAGGAAAAGTCTGGCAGAGTCGCAGAGAAGAAGAAGAAGGAAACAGCTTTCGCTGTGGATTCCAACCCCCCTCCTTTCGCCCAGCCATTAGAGGGAGACGCGGACGCCAACTCCTCTTCTTCTGAGGACTCCGATGACGACACATCGCCTCACTGGGTGAGTTCAAACAAGGGGCCCCTGCTAATCCCCATTGAGTTAAGAGTTCCCCCTGAGGGGCAACCTGCCACCCTTCAGGCCTTGCTCGATTCAGGCTGTTCCCGATCCATGATCAACCCAGCCATGGTGGAAAAATTGGGCCTCAAATTGCGCACTTTGAAAACCCCAATTGTGTTTTGCCAAATAGATGGATCCATTGCGGGGGGGCGCCCATTTTTTTATGGAGCCTTTGGAAATGAGGATGGGTACCCACACTGAACTAATTTCCTTTGTGGTCGCACCTGGCATGGACAGGCCACTCATTTTGGGCATCCCGTGGCTCCGGAAGTGGAACCCTCACATAAATTGGCGGACAGGCCGCTTACGCGTTCGCTCGAAGGTGCCTCCAGTGGGGGAGGGCTCTCCGGCCCAACCTATCACTGACATTCCTGAAGTGGCCGCTAGAGGGCAGGAGAGGATTGCAGGAGAGGAGAAAATTCCGAAAGAATATTGGGATCTTAAGTAAGTCTTCAGCGAAAAATCTTCGGACAATCTGCCCCCCCACAGGCCTACTGATTGCTCCATAGACATTTTACCCGGGGTTAAGCTCCCTAAACCCCAAATTTACTCCATGTCGCCCAGGGAAATGGAGGAAATGCGTTCTTTCATTGACAAAAATTTGAAACGTGGTTTCATTGAACCGGCTCGACCCAAAGTGGCTGCCCCTGTACTTTTTCGTGAAAAAAAAGATGGCTCTCTTCGTTTATGCTGTAATTTTAAAAATCTTAACGCTGTATCAACTCAGAACCTCTACCCACTCCCGTTGATGAAAGACTTGTTGGCACAGCTAGGGAGGGGCCGCATCTTTACTAAATTGGACCTCCGGGAAGCTTACTATAGAGTACGCATTAACAATGGTTTTACCAAAACCCAGAAGTGAATACTGGGAAAGACTGCAGAATGCTGAAAATACTTGAAATTGTATCCAGTTGCTGGGTATTCTAAGAATGTTCAAGTAACCAACAACTGTTGGATCTTTGAATCAAGGTCACAAGTAACCCCAGGTAGATCCATTGAAACTTTGAATGGTTGTAAGCTGAGGACTACCTATAATAGTTATGGTACAGGACTCATACCAGGAAGACCTTGACTATGGAACATCCCTGGGCTGGTTGCCCCCTCTCTATACAGCCATCCTATTTCACAAGGCAACATCTAGTCTTGTATTGAACTGAGATATAACAGAATAACAGAGTTAGAAGTGACCTTGGAGGTCTTCTAGTGCAACCCTCTTCTAAAGCAGGGAACCCTATACCATTTCAGAGAAACGGTTGTCCAGTCTCTTCTTAAAAACCTCCAGTAATGGAGCACCTATAACTTCTGGAAGCAAGTCATTTCACTGATTAATTGTTTTAACTGTCAGGAAATTTCTCCTTAGTTCTAGGTTGGATCTCCCCTTGAGTAGGGTAGGGTAGGGTAGGGTAGGGTAGGGTAGGGTAGAATGGAATGGAATGGAATGGAATGGAATAGAATAGAATAGAATAGAATAGAATAGAATAGAATAGAATAGAATAGAATAGAATAGAATTCTTTATTGGCTGTGTGATTGGACACACAAGGAATTTGTCTGGTGCATAGCTCTCAATGTACATAAAAAGACAAGATACATTCGTCAAGAATCATAAGGTACAACACTTAATGATAGTCATAGGGTACAAATAAGCAATCAGGAAACAATCAATATCAATATAAATCGTAAGGATACAAGCAACACAGTCCTGCAGTCATAAGTGGGAGGAGATGGGTGATAGGAACGATGAGAAGACTAATAATAATAGTAACACAGCCTTAGTGAATGATTTGACAGTGTTGAGGGAATTATTTGTTTAGCAGAGTGATGACGTTCAGGAACAAAACTGTTCTTGTGTCTAGTTGTCTTGGTGTGCAGTGCTCTATAGCATCGTTTTGAGGGTAGGAGTTGAAACAATTTATGTCCTGGATCCGAGGGGGCTGTAAATATTTTCACAACCCTCTTTAGTTCCCATCCATTATTTCTTGTCCTGCCTTCAGGTGCTTTGGAGAATAGATTGACACCCCCCCTCTTCTTTGTGGCAGCCCCTCAAATATTGGGACACTGCTATCATGTCTCCCCTTCTTTTCTCTAGACTAGACATGCCCAATTCCTGCAACAATTCTTCATATGTTTTAGCCTCCAGTCCCCTAATCCTCTTTGTTGCTATTCTCTCTACTCTTTCTAGAGTCTCAATATAAGCACCTTTCAAATAAAAATACTCCTGCTATGACTTTAGATGAAGATACAAACGCACAATCTGATTCATCTCCTGACATTTAGAGGATTTCTATTTTAAGACTGAATTCAATTTTGACTGTCCTGGTCTCTCCCCCACCCCCCAACACACACACACACACACAATGGCAAGAGCAGAGTCTCATAAAAGATCTCCCTTGGCTCTGGACTCCAGGCCAGGAACCAAGCCACATCAATACTATAGCTTCTGTTGAACCTCCATATCTCAATTCCTGTCAAGGCCTTGCAACAAGCACTCATTGTGCAGGGCTCTGAAAATATGCTTTTCCAAAGAAACTATTAACCAAAAACGACAATGTGAAAGCACGCGGGTCATAAGAAGAAATTAAACGAAGCTGAATAAACACCCCCACAGAATAGACATTAGCCTGAAACAATCAGCCGAAAGGAACAAAAGCGTTTCTAAAGACTTTGGTGCATGAGAGAGAGAGAGAGAGCCATTGTTAGTGTGGACAATTAGTATACAAACTAGATCACAATGAATGGACAAGTCCTTTGCAAGTTACAAAGGCACAGGGTGAGTTGGAATTTGAGCATAAAGGGAATTTATTTGCACATAAATGTAGAAGAGCTTGAGACTCGGGATTCAGTTGCAGTATTTGGGGTGATCACATACCGGGGATCTCAACTAGCCAAAATCTTGCCAGCTGTATCTCTTCCATCTTCTCTTTCTAGATGACTTGTATCTCCTTTTTGGAACTGATTTATGGCTGGCTGGGAAAACGCCCATTAAGATAATTCTGTTATGATTTTCTCTTTGCCTCTGCAGGGAATTGTTTATCTTTCTGCACTGAGATCTTTTCTGGAGAATTAGTCCAGAGGTATTTCACGAAAAGAGTACCCCACTCCTCTGCTCGCAATAGGATACCTTATGCCACCAGGCTTGAAATTTTGGGCTTGGGCAACCTAGAATTTTTCCGAATTAAGATCTGACCTAAGCATAGTAAGCAAAATTGTCTGCTACAATGTCCCACCTGTCAGCAACTACTTCAGCTTCAACTGCAATAATACACAGGCAAACAATAGATACAAACTCAAGGTAAACCTCTGCAAACTCAATTCCAGAAAATATGACTTCAGCAACAGATTGGCCACGCCTGAAATGCTCTACCCAACTCTGTTGTTACATCTTCAAACCAGCGGTAGGTTCCTACTGGTTTGGACTGGTTAAGCTGAACCAGTAGTGGTTTGGCGGCCTGGGTCACTGGAACTGGCAGCGACCCAGGCCTGCCACGCCCCTGAACCAGTTCCCTAGTCACCGCCATCACCACCACCATATTGTTTTTCAGTTCTGCACATGCGCAGAAAAATTTCTTTTTTTAAAATATATTTTTATTATTTTTACATTTAAAACAATGCAGTACCGCAAAGTCAGAGAGACTATACATTCGCATTATATACAGCTAGTCACAACTATTGACAATTCGCCTACTTAATACATTATCAATCCTTCTGTCCAATCACAATATATACAGTTTGTTCCAGTCTTGTCACCTTATCTTATACCAGTCATAAAATCTGTTCCAGACTTCAAAATATTCTGATTCCCCTTTATTTTTAAGTTCAAGAGTGAGCCTATCGTGCAGAACAATTTCTATTGCACTGGGCATGCGTGTGCCGCACACATCAAGCGTGTGCACACAACACACACGAGTGAACTGGTAGTAGTGCTGGCCAGAACCCACCGCTGCCTCAAACCCCGAAAGCTTTAACCTTAAACTGTCTAACGTGGACCTCGCCCCTTTCCTAAGAGCTCTGTAAGGGGGCGTGCTTAAGCACACTAGCGTGCCTACCGTCCCTGTCCTATTGTCCCCATTTATATGTACCTATTTCCTGTGTTCATGTCCATGTTTATACTTATACCTGCCATCCTGTACATGTTTGACAAACTAAATATGTAAATTAAATAAATAAATAAATTGTTAGAGCTTCCAGATTAGGAGATCAAAGCGAAGATTTAGAATTGTTTGTACCTCTGGGCTGCCACCTCGTGACCTTCCAGATGTTTGCATCCAAGATCTACGAGTCCAAAATGATGATGATGATGATGATGATGATGATGATGATGATGATGATGAAGAAGAAGAAGAAGAAGAAGAAGAAGAAGAAGAAGAAGAAGAAGAAGAAGAAGAAGAAGAAGAAGAAACGGTTTTGTTTGGGTCAATAAGCTAGCCGCTGAATAAATTGGCAGATGAGGGGCTTAATTCCGAAAATCCCACTTGCTGCCATAAATGCAAACTATTATTATCTTTTGGGGCTTCTTGAAGTGTAAGAAGTGCTGCGTAAATCATTGTGTTTGGGCATTTGGAGGAAAAATGATGTCTGAGTTCAATGATATTACCTGAGAAAATAAGTGTACAAACTTTGATCTGAAGAAAATTGCAATATTTTACAGTATGTGAACTCAACCAGCAGGATTTATAGTTCAATCTGTTAATGCACTCCACCTGGCAGTTTTATGCATTGTGAATTTAAAGAGGGGCTCGGTGTAACATAAGCTTTACAAGCTGGGGAAATATTATTGAAATGAAACATGAACGAGAACCATTTAAACAATAAAATAATGGGCGCTGGCAATAAATTCTTTTCTCTTTTTCTTTTGTGGTATAAATAGAAAAGACAGAGTTTTATATGCTGAAGTTAGATGAGGTTCTTGGAAGGCTCTGGAAAAAAACTTTGCTTTTTAAAAAAAAAAAAAAACCCTAGTAATTGTGTAGATCCACTTTAGGAAAATTAAAAGAGCAACAAAAATGACTAGGAGACTGGAGGCTAAAATGCACAAAGAATGACTGCAGGAATTGGGTATGTTTAGTCCAGGGGTTGGCAACCTTAAACACTCAAAGAGACACAAAGGTCCTAACCGGAAGCCCCCTGTTCAATTCTGGAGCCAACCGGAAGTCTGGTTCCCCCCACCATAGAGTCTCCTGCTAGTGCAGTGTCCTTTTTCCTTTACCTGTCCTGGAGCCGATCGGAAAACCCACCCCTTGCTGTAGAGTCTCCTCCTGGTGTGCCATGCTTTCCCTCCCTAACTGGAAGCTCCTCTCAAAATTATGGCTCCAACCGGCAACAGGGAGCCACAGCAGAGGGATGAAAGAGCCACATGCGGCTCCAGAGCCACGGGTTGCTGACCCCTGGTCTAGTCTAATGGAAAGAAGAACTAGGGACGGCAGTCTTCCAATATTTGAGGAGCTGCCACAAAGAAGAATGGGTCAACCTGTTCTCCAAAGCACAAGGTAGTTGGATCTCTCCCTCTCCCTCTCTCCCTCTTCCCCCTCCCCTGAGGTGGCACAGTGGTTAGAGTGCAGTACTGCAGGCTACATCAGTTGACTGCTAGCTGCAGTTCGGCAGTTCAGATCTCACCAGCTCAAGGTTGACTCACCTTTCCATCCTTCCGAAGTAGGTAAAATGAGGACCCAGAATGTTAGGGGCAATATGCTGACTCTGTAAACCACTTAGAAAGGGCTGTAAAAGCACTATGAAGTGGTATATAAGTCTAAGTGCTATTGCTAACTCTCTATCTCTCTAGCCATCTCTATCTCTGTATCTATATTTATATCTATATCTATCTATCTATCTATCTATCTATCTATCTATCTATCTATCTATCTATCTATCTATCTATCTCTGTCTCCATGTCTATCTATCTATCATCTATCTATCTCTATATCTATCTAATCTAATCTATCTATCTATCTATCTATCTATCTATCTATCTATCATCTATCTATCATCTATCTATCATCTATCTATCATCTATCTATCATCTATCATCTATCAATCATCTTTCACCTGTCCACATATCATCTATCCATCTATCATCTGTCTCTCGGTCTCTCTATCTGCCCGCCTATCTCTCTCTCTCTCTCTCTCTCTCTCTCTCTCTCTCTCTCTCTCTCTTTCTCTCTCTCTCCATCCATCCATCCATCCATCCATCCATCCATCCATCTATCTATCTATCACCATGATTTATCTATCATCATGTACCGATATAAAATCCTGTGGGAGAGTGCTTTTGTTTTCCTGAAAAGGGCCAGAGGATATACTTATATCAAAGCTTTCTTCAGGAATTTAGGGCACAATCAATGGACTGCAGATTGCCTGGTCTTGAACAGTCTCTAATCAGTCATTTGGTGGGAAGACGTGAAGACGGTGTGGATTCCTCAAGTTTGGTGTGCAGATAGATAAGAAAGTGCAAGTACTTATCTTTTGCAAACTGTCCCAAGATGCAAATCTGCTTTGATGTTTCTTTAGAGAGATTGTTCCCTAATCCTAATGGGAGTTTTGGATCATTTCCTGCGAATAGGATGAGCCCTCCAATTGGGAGAGGCTATCGGGGAGGGACAGACATGATAATACAGCACTTGATCCCTGATACATGATCTCATCCCATTCTGCTGATATTTCTCCTGCTATTCCAGGTTGCCTGAGCTTTCAGAGGTGTGACATTCTGCTGAGACCCTGAGTAATCTGTATCAAATCAACAATTTCCATATCATCGGCAAGAGAAAGCATTTCAGACTTGTTGAACCCTAGTTATTATAGGCTTGAACAGCTCCCGATATAGGAGAAAAGATATGCATGATTATGCAGTCAAGTGGAAGTGAGGCTGAGTCCAGCATACCGCAAATCTAATTGACAATTTTGTTGCCCTTCTCGGGCTATTTAGGAGGAGTGGCGAGGTCAACGGCAGCGAAGCATCTCACAAGTGGGGGGGGGGGCGGGGTGGAGGGGCATCTCACCTGCCTGGCAGCTGGGTCTGAAGTTTCTAAAGTTGCATGAAAGGGGAAGAGTTTATGGAATAATCAAAAGTAGAAAGAGCCCTTGTGAATGGACCAGGTTATGCGGTAGATGCCCTGAGCAGAAGAGAGGTTCTGTCTTCTGTGAAAGAGACACAGTGTGGGTGAGTCAGACTACCATTCTTTTTCGAGCATGGGTTTTTTAAAGTGGGGGAAAGTATGCTACATATTTTCATATATGGTGGACATGTCGTAATGTTAAGGCATTTTGGATAAAAATATGGTGGATCCTGCAAAATATCTTCAAAAGAAGGATAAAATTCACCCCCCAGCTGTTTTTACTAGGTATATGTATTGACTTTACGGCAGCAGAGATTAATTTGGTTCTGTACTTAATAACGGCAGCAAGACTCTCGGTGGCGCAATATTGGAAGAAGAAAGACTTGCCTACAATTCAAGAATGGACTTTGAAAGTTATAAACTTAGCCGAAATGGCAAAAATTTCAGCATATCTCAAAGAACATTCAAACGAGAGATATAAACGAGACTGGAAAAAATGGATTGATTATACAGAAAGTAAATATGGGATTAAGAAACTCCAGATAGCTTATGCTTAGTATCAGTAATAACTTAAACTGTTTAAAATTTGGGTAACAGTAAGAAGCTGAGTTCAATGTAGAGATATTTTAGACTGTGATTGTCAAAAAGTTATACCATGTATGGGCTCTGGGAAGTCGGGGGGGAGGGAAGGGAGGTGGGGATCTAGGGGGAGGGGGGGAGGGGGGAAACATAATATGTGTTAAATTCTAAAGTACATGATTGCACTTTCATACTGTGGCTTTTTAATGTTAGTGTTAAAACAGAACAAACCGAATATATTGGAAGGTAATAGAAGTATACCGAAGGGAGGAGTTGAGTGAAAGAAAAAGGAGGGTGGAGAGGATGAAAGAGAGGAGGAGGAGAAGGAAGGGAGGGAATGGATTAAGAGAGGGAGTGATAGGGTTAGGGTTAGATAGAGGGGGAGGGGAAGTAGGTGTAGAGGGGTATGTGAGAAGGAAGAATGAAAGTTGGAGGGGGTTGAAAGAGGGTGTATGGTGGGTCAAGGTGGTATATTCGGTTTGTATTGTAGGGGGCATTTTCTATATAAGTGAGGGCTGTGTTTATTACTCAATGTTATATGCTCTGGTTATGCACAGTAAACATGTGATTGTATAGAATGAAATGGAAATAAAAAGATTACTGACAAAAAAAAAAGTGGGGGAAAGTGGGGGAAGAGCTCCCTTTAAGGAAAGGGACTGTTTTGATCCCCAGCAGCACGGAGCCGAGTCCTCGTCCTGATAAACCCCTTTTATTTAATTTACAGTGAATTTCTCTCCAGCAAAGTCCCAGCCCACAGTCTTTCAAGTTAATTCACAATTATTGCCCTTTATCAGGCTTGGAGAGTGGCCAGGACGATATCTTTCAGATGTTGCAATACTTGGCAAAAATGCAAGAATGAACTAATTGTCTCCTGCAAACTCCACTCCCCTTTCGTTCCTCTTTTATTCCCTATGGGAGAGGCCATTCACCGTCCACCTCTGGCCTTATTCCCAAGTTGACCCTTGTTCCTTAGCTGTTCCCTTCGTCCGGCAACTCTGTGCATGTGCACACTGGGAACAGACTCAAGCTGTTTGTCTGCCTCACTGATGTCTGATTGCGAAGGCAGCTGATAACTGTAAGATGGCCCTGGCCCCATCTTTGCCTCGGATGCAGAGCCCTCATCAGAGCCTTCCCCAGATTCCAGGACTGGCTCATGTTCCCCCCCAACCTCCTCACTGTCTGAATCTGCTGCCAGCTCCACTGGCCACTGGCAAGCCACAACAGGAAGCATTGACAATAGCCCGTGAAAATATCACTGAGCTGTTGGAAATACCTATCTGTTCCAAACATTCAGCTTTGTGTCTGTTTGCTTGTGGAGAGAGGAACCATCTTAAAACGTTCTCCGTCTTGCAGTGAGTATCTTTATCAAGAGAAGATAACAGACAGGAAGCCCTGAAAATAGGATGGAAAGCTAAGTCTGATAAATGAAGAAAAGCAACAAAGTTAAGGAGCTCAGATGTTATTTGGCTTTGAGTAGTTTCTAGGGGAGTAAAGCTTTGAGGATGCTAGCATCTTTGAATTGTAGTTCTCTGTGTTGATCTTGGATGCTAAGGAAACGTCTACCCTTCAAACCCTGTGAAATCAGAAAGATGTGGCCATCTACTGTAAGTACTGATGAACTTCAACTCATTCATGGTTCTTGGCAGTCCACAATGTTCAAAATACAAGGGTAGTTCAGTGAATATATTAGCATGGCTTGGTAAGGCCACACTACTGCATCCAGTTTTGGTCACTATGATGTGAAAAAGATGTTGAGACTCTAGAAAGAATACAGAGAAGAGCAACAAAGATGATTAGGGGACTGGAGGCTAAAACGTATGAAGAACGGTTGCAGGAACTGGGTAGGTCTAGTTTAACGAAAAGGCTAGGAGAGACATGATAGCAATGTTCCAATATCTCAGGGGCTGCCACAAAGAAGAGGGAGTCAAGCTATTCCCCAAAGCACCTGAGGGCAGGACAAGAAGCAATGGAGGGGAACTAAGCAAGGAGAGAAGCAACTTAGAACTGAGGAGAAATTTCCTGTCAGTTAGAACAATTAATCAGTGGAACAGCTTGCCTCCAGAAGTTGTGAATGCCCAACACTGCAAGTCTTTAAGAAGGTGTTGGACGACCGTTTGTCTGAAATAGTATAAGGTTTCCTGCCTAAGCAGGGGGTTGGACTAGAAGACCTCTAAGATCCCTTCCAACTCTGTTATTCTATTCTGTTCTGTTCTGTTCTGTTCTATTCTATTCTATTCTATTCTATTCTATTCTGTATTTCTTTGTTCATTTCTGATTTTATTTGTCCAAATGACTCACATAGCACTTGTTAGGCCATGTCTCCCCAGGCAACATAAAAAAATACATTTTATAAAACACAAAACAGATGAATATATATTGAGGGTACCTGGATTGGATAAAGATGAATATAATTTTTAAAACTGAAGATCAATAAGATCAGAGGTGGGTTCCTACCAGTTCGCACCTATTCGGTAGAACTGGTTCGTCAAATCTACCGAACTGGTTAGAAGAGGTTCCACCAGTGGACCCGGAAAGCAGGCCACACCTACAGAAGAGGTTCCAAAAAAATTTGAAACCCACCACTGACACACACACACACACACAAAGAGACAGACAGAGAAAGAGAAAGAAAGGAAGAAAGAAAGAAAGAAAGAAGAAAGAAAAAAGAAAGAAAAAAGAAAGAAAAAAGAAAGAAAAAAGAAAGAAAAAAGAAAGAAAAAAGAAAGAAAAAAGAGTGAGAGAGAGATAAAAGAAAAAAAGAAAAAAGGGACAGAGAGACAAAAGGAAGGAGAGAGAGAGAGAGAGAGAGAGAGAGAGAGAGAGAGAGAGAGAGAGAGAACACTCATGGCCGGCAAGCCATTCCCACCAGGTCACATGGCCGGCAAGCCACTCCCACAAAGGAGGCCACACCCACAGAGTAGGTTCGAAAAATTTTTGAAACCCACCACTGAATAAGATGCAATATGCTGATGACCCATCCCTGATAATCAGAAATGCAAATGATCTGTAAGCTCTAATAATGAAAGTCAAGGAGCCCAATGGAAAAATGGGACTACAGTTACATACAGAGAAAACTACACTAATGACAACAATATACGAAGCAGCTTTTGAACTGGCAATGAGGTAGTTGATGGGATTGTCTATCTGGATCATTAGCAGATAAATATGCTTCTGATTACCAATTTGAACAGTAGCAAAGAAGCCTTGGAACGGATTTTCAATTGCCATGATGTCCCTATCACTCGAAAGATTAGAATCATGCAGGAAATGGTTTTCCTTTTAACACTGTATGGAAGTAAAAGTTGGATTTTCAAGGGTAGGACAGGATAGAACAAAGTGAAAAAGTTGGGAAAGGTGAAAGGAAACACGATGCGGAGAGGGTGACTTCAGTCACAGCACTAATAAGACGTACCTTTGGGAGACCTGAGGACCTTATTGGAGATAGATCATCTTGGAAAAAGTCTATCTACTTGGTTGCTTAGAGAAGTGTCAATCAGTCAATCACGCACTCACTCACTCACTCACTCACTCACTCAATCAATCAATCAATCAAGAGATTATATAAATAACAGAATAACTGAGTTGGAAAGAACCTTACAGTCTTCTAGTTCAACACTCTGCTCAAGCAGGAGATTCTCTACCATTTCAGACATCTTCTTGAAAATGTCCACCCACAAGTTCTAAAAGCAATCCATTCCACTGATTAATTCTTCTGTCACCAAATTTCTCCTTTCTTCCAGGTCGCTTCCCTCCTTGATTAGTTTCCATCCAAGGCTTCTTGTCTTGCCTTCAGGTGCTTTGAAAAACAGCTTGACTCCCTCTTCTTTGTGGCAGCCCCTGAGATATTGGAACATTGCTATCATGTCTCTCCCAGCCTTTTCATTAAACTAGGCATACCCAGTTCCTGCAACCGTTCTTCATACGTTTTAGCCTCCAGTCCCCTAATCAGCTTTGTTGCTCTTCTCTGTATTCTTTCTAGAATTTCAACATCTTTTTAGAGTCTCAACATATTTTTATATTGTGAAATAACTACTACTACAACTATTACTATTTCTTCTTCTTCTTCTTCTTCTTCTACTACTACTACTACTACTACTACTACTACTACCACCACCACTACTACTACTACTACTACTACTACTACTACTTGGTTGATATCTAGGATTCTGGCAGCAACCCATATCAACCATCAGTCCCAGTCAATGATATTTGTGGTACATTTTTAAATGTTCAGTTGACCGAGTTTCATGTTTAATGACTCCCGTGGGTCGTCCATGAGGCCAATGTGGAGAAAAGACAGGACACAATCTTTCTCGGGATGGAGCGACCCAGATTGGGGGTCTGAGAGCCCCTTTTATTGAGATAGGACAAAGGCAGGAGGAGCAATAGCATGTGGTTAAAAACAGCCTGTAAAAGTACAATTTCTAATCTACTGCTCAGGGAAGTTCTGTCTATATATGGTTAAATCCTGGGCGTCATTGGTAGGGCACATCTCAGGATGTTATATTATGAACTATCAGGATGTTATGGAGTTTTAGGAGTTTGTTTTCTCCTGTGTGGTTCAGCGTGGCTCTGCATGCCCTGGTATGAACTGGGCCATGGGTGACTCACACCTACACAAGGAATTATATTACAACAAATAAAAGTTTACAATAATAAATACGTTGAAGTATAAAAGCTTCACCATGAGATGTCAAATGGCAAAGAGGACAAAACACTTTTCAGCATCTGTGCTTATCATAAGACCAAAGACCAAACACCTGTGAGTACTAAATACAGGAGAAGTTGGCAGAATGGAAGACACCACATGCATTTTGTTGTGATTATAATATCCAAACTTATCCCACAGGCCACCTATAAACCTTCAAAAGCAGGAAAGCTGGCTGGGGAATGCAAAGGGAATGACTGAGACTTAGTCAGTATTGAAATGACCTGCTAGTGAAGATGACCTGTAAGGTAAAACAATACACTTCATTTCTTTGGGTAAGTAAATTAATAGTTCAGTGGTAGATGACATGCTGAGAATCAGGAAAACACCTACATGAAAACAATGGTGAAAACTATTGATAGAAGTAAAGGGACCATCTACAATTCATTCATTACAAGTCCAGTGTCAGGCCTGCAATTATATTCCTTTTAGAATTTTGGCCTGCCAAACTTTCTCTTATTTTATTATGCTGCCCTTGAAGAGCACCCGGAAGCTTCAACTGATCCAGAATGTGGCTGCGCGGGTTATCATGGGGGCACCTAGGTGCTCCCATGTTACACCCCTTTTAGGCAGCCTGCACTGGCTGCCGGTTGTCTTCCGGGTGCGATTCAAGGTACTAATTATGACCTTTAAAGCGCTCCATGGCTTAGGCTCAGGGTACCTGCAAGACCACCTACTGCCACCGGTAGCCTCCCACCGTCCAGTGCGATCCCACAGAGTTCGCCTCCTCAGGGTGCCATCGGCCAGACAGTGTTGGCTAGTGACCCCTAGGGGAAGAGCCTTCTCTGTGCCTTCCCTCTGGAATGAGCTGCCCCCAGAGCTTCATATAATCTCCAACCTCCGGTCCTTCCGACGCGCCCTAAAAAGTTGGCTTTTCCAGCAAGCCAGCCTGGCTTGAACAAAACAAAATAAATTATTGATCACTGTTAATTTTTAATTCAATTTTTTTTAAAAAAATGTCATTGTCAATTTTAATTGGGTTTGGGATATTCTATTTAATTTTTTTTAACTTTTGTATTATGTGTTTCTTTTAATGTTGTACGCCGCCCTGAGTCCTTGGGAGAAGGGCGGCATATAAATCTAATAAACCTAAACCTAAACCTGTTTCTTTAGTATAGTCGGTGGGAGGGGGGAATAGACAGGAGTGAGATTGTGGAATGTATTGCTTTCATTCTTTACTAGAAGCCAAAGTCATCCTTTGTCTCCGCACCAGTACACCTGACCGGACGAAGCTGGGTGTGGATGCCAGCGTGGAAGAAGAAGATTGGACCATGTGATGGGTTGTGGGTGTGGGGACAAGATCATGAACTTTTAACTGGGTGGAATTCTGATGTCATTTCCAGTATTGGGATTAAGACAGATGTGCCTAAGATGTCTGCTTTATTAAATTGGAACTTTAAGGATAGTTTTGCCTTGGTCTCTGATTTAATTCTACATGATACTTGGAACGCTGACATCCAGTTTCCTATGTTCTTAATAGTACCTAATAATGTGAGTGGTTACTGAAATACTCTGATACAATTTTATGAACACTACTGACCTCACTATTACAGGAATAAAACCTCTGGGCCCTGGACTTGGTTTTAGTTGAGGGTAATACTTTTTAGCATGCTAGACTGGAGAAAGTGATCGTGACTGTTTTTTCAATTCTCTATAGTTTCTTTGGATATTAATTACAAAAACGAATGTCTATCGATGAGCTTTAAAATATGTTTCTTTTCCATTTTCCACTTTGATCACATTCATTCTAGATAAAATTCAGCAGAGCGTGGCTTTATGGCTCAGCACAATAAACACCATATACTATAACCACTGTAAACACTATAAATAATTTTTAAAAGAAAGCCGTTGGCTGATGGATCGAAAGAGGCATTGAAGATAAGGGGCGCCTGCTTCTTCAGTTTCTCAGCAGAAACGTTCTACCCACCTTTAAAAGAATCAAAGTGATTGGCATGCGAAGTATAAAAGATAAAGGTAAAGGTTCCTCTTGCACATATGTGCTAGTCATTCCCGACTCTAGGGGGCGGTGCTCATCTCCATTTCAAAGCCGAAGAGCCAGCGCTGGTCGAAAACATCTCCGTGGTCATGTGACTGGCATGACTTAATGCCGAAGGTGCACGGAATGCTGTTACCTTCCCACCAAAGGTGGTCCCTATTTTTCTACTTGCATTTTTACAGGCTTTTGAACTGCTAGGTTGGCAGAAGCTAGGACAAGTAACGGGAGCTCACTCCATTAGGTGGCACTAGGCATTTGAACCACCAAACTACCAAACTTTCTGATCAACAAGCTCAGCGTCTTAGCCACTGAGCCACCATGTCCCTCTATGCAAAGTATATTCCCTAGAAAAAGATGCCCAGATCTGAGTATTTTACTTACAGATGTCATGGACATGCTTCAGGCCTCCTCTTCAGATGTGAATTTGGAGGAGGAGGAGGAAGAGGAGGAGGAGGAGGAGGAGGAGGAGGTGGTGGTGGTGGTGATGGTGGTGGTTGTGGTGGTGATGGTCCTGTCACTTCTAGGGAGGAGAGTACAGGAGTATGGGGAGACTAGGACCAGGACGTGGAGGGTTCCAGATCAACAGATCAGCCACAGCTGGAATGACCAAATGAGTGGCAGGCTGAACCTGAGTTAAGAGAGCTTCAGCTGCTCCCAATCCAAGGAAGTACATGGCGGAGTGTCAACTGTGAAGCAAATCTGGCTGAAGCCATCTTTTGTTGCTTCGTAGTTGCCATGAACTCTGAGAGGGGGAAAGGAGGGGGAAGTATATAGACTGCCTAACAGTCAAAACACAAAGTTTTCCTGTGGGAACCAAGGTCATCCCAACAGGTGAGAGTTGAAGGAGGAGAGAAGAGACCAAGCAGCCTGCCAGCTATTTTCATTGGACAATGTGATTGGTGACATCTGGGGAGGGAAATATTTGCCCTTTTAATTAGGGGGGAAACCGTGGGAACTTTTAGAGTTGGTTTTCATTAGCTGTGCTGATATAAGGTATCCAATAAACATGTTCTTTGAAGAATCTACCTGCCTTGTAGTTCTGATTTTGGCAGATGGGTTACTTGGAACGCTGACATGGAGAAGAAACAGGTGTAATGATGACCAACCAGGCTACTTGCAAGGAGGCAGCCTCACTCATTGGGAAGGGCCATACCGGCACTGCCTATTTAATCCCACCACAAAAGATGGGCATTGCTGGAACGTGTCCATCTCCTTGCTTCGAATTCATGCTTTGTGCGTCTTAATTCTCAAACTCATTTGGGCTTTGGCCTGACTTTGGCCTGCATCTTGCATCTTTGCGGACTGACCCTTGTCGAAAACTCCTGTATCACTCCAGTCTTGCGGAGGTGGAAGCTGGACCCAAAATTGTACGACGCAAAAACTGTCTGCTACAACGTCTTACCTGTCAACAACTTCTTCAGCTTCAACCTCAATAATACGCGGGCAAACAATTGATACAAACTCAAGGTAAACCGCTCCAAACTCAATTGCAGAAAATACGACTTCAGCAACAGAGTGGTCAACACCTGGAACGCTCTACCTGACTCCGTTGTTACATCCTCAAACCCCCACAGCTTCGACCTTAAACTGTCTACGGTGGACCTCACCCCATTCCTAAGAGGTCCATAATGGGGACATGCATAAACGCACCAGCGTGCATAATGTCCCTGTCCTACTGTCCCCATTTATTTGTATTCATTTATTTCATTCATGTCCATGTTTATATTTATATCTGCTATCTTATATATGTTTGACAAACTAATAAATACAAATACAAATACCTGCTGGTTGTGTGGAATAACTTGGAACTGCTGGGGGTTTGAATGAAATCCTTTAAACTCACTGTAATGTTTGTGGTGTGTGTGTGAGAGAGTAAGGCAGCACATAGGTTTATATATTATCTGATGATTTCAAATTTTCCAATGCTTTTGTAACATTGTCCTTTAACCATCTTTTGCAGCTATGACGCTGATTGAAAATGCTCAACTCACAGACACTCAGCTGACAAACCAACACAAACCTCAGTTCTTCCACTCTTCTTGTTGTTAGTGGTGAAGTCATGTCCAACTCATGGTGGCCCCATGGACAATGTTGCTCCAGGCCTTCCTGTCCTCTACCATCCGCTGGAGTCAATTTAAGCTCACGCCGACTGCTTCAGTGACTCCATCCAGCCACCTCATTCTCTGTTGTCCCCTTCATCTTTTGCCCTCAATCTTTCCCAGCATTAGGCTCTTCTCCAGTGAGTCCTTCCTTCTCATTAGGTGGCCAAAGTATTTTCCCCTCTACTCATGAAGAACATCTGTGCAGAGAGCATGTGGGCGATCTCACAATCTCTCCTTTATCTGGAAAGACTGTGCTAGCCAGATTTCACCATCTGGTTACTGATCTTCACCACAAGGTCATCTCAGCTCCTTCAGAGACATGTAGTTCGCCATGAATCTGCACTAAACATCTTTTTGCGGTGGTGATATTTCTTAATTAAACATGGAAGGAATTCTGGACAACAAGTTGCCCTTAATTTGTATATAAAGCAGAAAATTAAGTATGAAAATGGCCTGGCAGTAGAGAAATCTACAAATATAACTGATGACAGATTGCATTATCATTTTGCTACTGCTTATGAAGAGATGTAAAAACAAAAAAAGGAATTGTCTGAGCACATCTCTTTTGCCAAAGGAAACTTTTAATTGCTTTAATCAGCATTTGCTTTGTCTTCCCAGTGACACAGAAAAATGAGTGGGATCTAATTACAAAATATATTTGTGTAATTTTGAAATGGCTTTTACAAAGCCTTTGTGGGAGAATTATGCAACTCCTATCGCAAAGCTGAAACATTTATATAAAAATAATCCCACTACTCATTACTACTGATGCAAAAAGTTCAGATAGTTTTTAATTCAGTATTTGTTGTTGTTAGTTGCGAAGTCGTGTCTGACCCATTGGGACCCCATGGACAACATTCCTCCAGGCCTTCCTGTCCTCTACCATCCCCCAGAGTCCATTTAAACTCACGCCTACTGCTTCAGTGATTCCATCCAGCCACTTTGTTCTCTGCCGTCCCCTTCTTATTTTTCCCTCAATCTTTCCCAGCATGAGGCTCTTCTCCAGTGAGTCCTTCCTTCTCATTAGGTGGCCAAAGTATTTGAGTTTCATCTTCAGGATCTGGACTTCCAAAGAGCAATCAGGGTTGATCTTCTCTAGGCCTGACTGGTATGATTGCCTTGCAGTCCAAAGGACTCGCAGGAGTCTTCTCCAGCACCAGAGTTCAAAGGCCTCAATACTTTGGCGCTCAGCCTTTCTTATGGTCCAACTTTCACAGCCATACATTGCAACTGGAAAAACCAGACCCTTGACTATATGCACTTTTATTGTCAGAGTGATGTCTCTGCTTTTTAATATGCTGTTTAGATTTGCCATAGTTTTCCTCCCCAGGAGCAAGCATCTTTTAATTTCTTGGCTGCAGTCCCCCATCTGAGGTGATCTTGGAGCCCAGGAAAATAAAATCTGTCACTACCTCCATTTCTTCCCCATCTATTTGCCAGGAATTGAGAGGACTGGATGCCACGATCTTAGTTTTCTGTTCTGTTCATCTTGAAGAATTCATGCTTCTTAGGGCTTGGGGGATACCAACTTGCTTCCCTGCCCTCTGCCCCTCTGAAAAACATCAGTTTGGGGATAGCTGAAGGAAGCTAGGTTTCCATCCCTTGCTTATGAGCAAAAGGGGTCTTCCAATTTGTATGTTAAAGGTAAAGGTTCCCCTCACACATGTGTGTTAGTCATTCCCGACTCTAGGGAGAAGTGCAAATCTCCATTTCAAAGCGGAAGAGCCAGTGCTGTCCGAAGACATCTCCGTGGTCATGTGGCCAGCATGACTAAATGCTGAAGGGGCACAGAACGGTGTTATCTTCCCCCAAAGGTTGTTCCCATTTTTCTACTTGCATTTACCTGCTTTGAAACTGCTAGGTTGGCAGAAGATGGGACAATGAGCCGAGGTGGCGCAGTGGTTAGGGTGCAGTACTGCAGGCCACTTCAGCTGACTGTTATCTGCAGTTCAGCAGTTCTAATCTCACTGGCTCAAGGTTGACTCAGCCTTCCATCCTTGCGAGATGGGTGAAATGAGGACCCAGACTGTGGGGGCGATATGCTGACTCTGTAAACCACTTAGAGAGGGCTGAAAGCCCTATGAAGTGGTATATAAGTCTAACAAAAAAAAAGTAACAGGAGCTCACTCCATTATGTGGCACTAGGGATTCAAACCGCTGAACTGCCGACTTTTCTGAGCGTATTAGCCACTGAGCCACCACATTCCTCTAATTTGTATGTTAGATAAATCAAATTCATCTGTTAGGAAGAAACAGGCTTGGTGAAATGAGCTGCGGTGGCACAGTGGTTAGAATGCAGTACTGCAGGCTACTTCCACTGATCACCGGCTGCCAGCAGTTTGGCAGTTCGAATCTCACCAGGCTTAAAGTTGACTCAGTCTTCCTTCCAAGGTCAGTAAAATGAGGACCCAAATTGTTGGGGACAATATGCTGACTCTGTAAACTGCTTAGAGAGGGCTGTAAAAGCACTGTGAACTGATATATACTGGTATATCTAAGTGCTATTACTATTGGTGAAAACTGGTTAACAACACAATTAAATCTAATGAATCTGCATCACAAATTCAGATAAACTAAAAGCCAAAAACTGCATTCAGAATGAAATGATTTTTTAGCAGCCAGGAGAATATTTGGAATGGTTTGTTTAAACAAAAATATAGCGAGTAAAATAAATGCTAGCTGAATGTAGGAATGAAGACATATGCCAGAATGAAGATTTATGCCATGAGATACGTAGATATCAAATCACTGGAATCCACTGAAGCTGAGAGGAGACGGAGGTCAAAATATGGGGGGCGGGGGGAAGTGATTCAAAATAAAGTGGTTTTCTTTTTGCTAATAGGGGCATGTATATTATTTATTCAGTTCAAATGTATCGTTGGAAAAGTTATGTCTACAGTATTTGCAATATATAGGTTGATCTTTGAATGACCCTTTTATAGCAATTATGGTAATATGAAAGATGTTGACCCCATGTGCTGTTACACCATCGAGCAGAGTCTCTTTCCTTGGCCTAGTTAAATATTCCATTAAGAGTTCAAGACTGCAGTCCAGACTGACAAAGTTTATTCACAAGTCTAAGTTTTTTGTAAGCTTTCTGAAAAGATATCAGCTTTCATCAGCGTCTACAGAAGTGACCTGTGGTTCACAAAAGCCAATGTGTTGGAATCAAATTTGTTTCCGTAAAAGATGCTACCAGTTTTTCCTCCAGACCAGTTGCCAAGAAGAAGGCATGCATTTTATAGTGTAGAAAGTTAGCACCCACCCCTCTCCTAGAAGAGTGAAACGTTTTAGGAAATGTTTAAAAAAGGCCGGATAAAATATTCCCCTTCAAAGAGAAATAAAAATCTTAAGGGAGACAGAAACTCAAAGCTTCAACTCCCTGCCCCCAGCAGATAGTTTGGTGCATATTAATACTGACTGGGCCAGCCTATCTACAAGACAAAAGACTTTCAGCTCCAGGATGATGGGATTATCCTTCAGGGCAAAGCCATTCAGCCACAGTAGGAATTACCCAACAGCCCCTTCATTGCATCAGCAAGTTTCAACCAAGCCTGGAACACAGACAGACTACAAAGTTAGCTATGACCCCTGCATAACCCCCTGGGAATCTGACAACAACCAATAGAATGCATTTCTTGCACAGGAACAGGAATCTCATGGGCAAGGCTCAAGAGAAGGTATCAATCAGTAGTGGAATTCAAAAAAAATAATAATACTGGTTCTGTGGGCATGGCTTGGTGTGCGTGGTGTGGCTTGATAGTTGTGGCTTGGTGGGCATGGCAGGGGAAGGATATTGTAAAATCTTCATTCCCTCCCCACTCCAGGGGAAGGATACTGCAAATTCCCTCCCGATCAGCTGGGACTCGGGAGGCAGAGAATACATTGGGGTGAGACCAGTCAGAGGTGGCATTTACCGGTTCTCCGAACTATTCAAAATTTCCATTACTTGTTCTCTAGAACTGGTCAGAACCTGCTGAATACACCACCTCTGGTATAAATATCTCTCTCTCTTTCTCAACTCCATGTGCCAGGGCCATGTGCTTGATGGTTCTGCTCCATTAAACCACCTTTCCAATCAGCCTCCATGTTTCCAGTGTCTTTCTTTCCACTTGGAACGGAACCAGATGGATATTTCTTCCAACAATAGTTAGGGGAAATAAGAACACAGCCTATACTAAAAATGAATATGTACCAAGTAAATCTTCAAGAATTTTTTTTCTTCTTTTGTCTGAATAATTTACTCACAGATGCTAATCTGGGGGAAGAACAATTAGCTTCAGATCATCAGCATTTTTTTCCTGACCCATCTTTTCATTTCTGCCAGATGTTCACCATGGATTTTAACGGGTATATAAATTTCAGGTCTAGAAACATACAAAGTGACAGCTAATTATTCAACAAAGAACGAGAGTTTGCCCAACTATGGAATGTTTGTAATTTATGTCGTTTCAAAAATGCGCGTATCACTCATCAGGAGAGAAGCTTTGCAAAATGGTTTGCATTCTATAATGTAAATCCAAGATTTTAACCATAGTTATCTAGCAGAGAGGTGTTCCTAGTGATGGGTTTTGAGTATTTATCTAGTGCATTTATGTGTTGGTTATTACCTTTAAAGCCCTTCATGGCTTAGGGCCAGCATACCTGCGAGACCGCCACACTCCTCCCAATGGTCGGTAAGATCCCACAGGGTGGGCCTCCTCCAGATGCTGTCAGCCAGACAATGTCGGCTGGCGGCTCCCTGGAGGAGAGCCTTCTCTGTGGCTGCCCCAACCCTTTGGAACGAACTACCCCCAGAAATCCGGACCTCACCCACTCTCATGGCCTTCAGAAAAGCTGTCAAGACCTGGCTATTCCGGCAGGCCTGGGGCTGTTGACCTCATTGCTGAGGTCCAGCCCTGACTGAAGTGAATGTATTGGTGTTGTTTTTTAACTTGTTTATTTTTATTTTTTATTTTATTTTATTTCTCTTTCTGTAAGCCTCCCGGAGTCCTCCGGGATTGGGCGGCCTATAAATAAAATTAAACTTCAAACACTGTATTTAAGACCTGGAAACAGTGGAGAAATCTACATTTTTTTTGCCACCGGTTCTGTGAGCATGGCTTGGGGTGAGGGTGGGGGTGTTTCATGTGAATGGGTTGGGCGTGGCCACGTGGGCAACTTTTTTTCACTTTTTAAAGCATTTTTTCCCCTGCCAGTTCAGGCGAATAGTCAGGAAAAAATGCTTTTCAAAGTGAAAAAAAAAGCTTCTGACAATTGTGACAGCTGAGTTGTGCGATCCTCGGAAGCTTTTTTTTTACTATCGGTTCAACGGCAATCATCCCAACTAGTTTGGCCAATCTGGGAGGATTTCACCCCTGCCTGGAAATAGCAATGGCCAACTCAATGTCACTCACATCGATGGGTGCATCATCTTAGCTGTTATAATATAATAAGGGTTAACTGGAGAGGCAATTTCTGTAAGCAATAGCAATAGCAGTTAGATTTATATACTGCTTCATAGGGCTTTCAGCCCTCTCTAAGTGGTTTACAGAGTCAGCATATTGCCCCCACAGTCTGGGTCCTCATTTTACCCACCTCGGAAGGATGGAAGGCTGAGTCAACCTTGAGCCGGTGAGATTAGAACTGCCGAACTGCAGCTTAGCAGTCAGCTGAAGTGGCTGCAGTACTGCACTCTATCCACTGCGCCACCTCGGCTCTATAACAAGGCCAGTCTGTTCTACCAAAGAACATTTTTTTTTCTGCGCAGTCAAGCTCCTTTTCACAAACTAGTGAGATACCTTTTCAAATTCTGAAGAGCACTAACTTCAGCATGCTTCAATGCTCTCCCCTTAGCTCAGGGGTGTCAGATCCCGGGGGCTGGATCTGGCTTGAAGGGTACTTAGATCCAGACCACAGGGCTGCCGTGGAAACAGTGAAGGACCAGCCTATGGTGCCTCTGCCAGAAAAAAATGGACCTTGGGATGGCTGCATGCTCTGATTTCACTGGCAAAAGGTTGCAGGAAGCCATCGCAGGTGAAAACGGAGCACGGGAGTCTGTTTTTGCTGGAAGAGTGCTCGGACTACCACAGGCACCCCTGACACGAGTGATGTGAAGCTGGCCACACCCGCCCTCACCATGCCCACTCCAGCCCCTCCAGGTCAAACACAACCCTCACCTTCAATGAAATTGAGTTTGACACCCCTGTCTTAGATGGGTTTTTTTTTGGGGGGGGGGTTAATGGGGATCACTGAAGTTGTTTTACCTGGGAAAAGAATCAACTTTTGTGTCTCTGATAAATTCTCCCTTTTTATACCCCAGTTTTGTGTGTTTATTTTTTTATTATTATTCGTCTGGACAAGCCAAGCACAATTCTTACAAGAACCGTGAGCAGATTTAAAGACATAAACATGCAGGATTTGTGTACTTTCTTGTGTTTGCTGTTTTGCTTTTGTGGATTGTATGGCTGCAGGGGGCACACTACCATTTGTTGGTTTTTGTGGTGGTGCCGTTAATTTATAATTCCGTGTACTGCATGAATAGAGAAAGGTAACAGCCAGGAACCAAATTAAGCCTTAGTATCAATTCCCATGCATGAAATTTCCCAACAGTGAGAGCAATCAACCAATGGAATAGCTTGTTTTAGAAGTTGTGGGTGCGTCATCACTGAATGCTTTCAAAAAGGGACTGGATGGTCATTTGTCTGGAATGGTATAGGGTCTCCTGCTTGAGCAGGGGGTTGGATTAGAAGACCTCCGAGCTCTTGATTGTGCTCCATTCTCGGAAATCACTTCAGAGGTTGTGCATTGAAACGGCTATCATCCCTTGCAGTTGGCAGGCTGGTTGTGGCTGACAGAGGTTCTAAGAAATCTAATGCAGTGATGCTAAGGAGTCAACGAAGCAACAATAACAGCTGTGCAAAATCCTTCATTTCTCAACAGTGTGTTTCAAGAAGCAGTCTTTACCAAGGGAGGCAATTTTCAATGTTTGGATTTCTCTCTCTCTCTCTCTCTCTCTCTCTCTCTCTCTCTCTCTCTCTCTCTCTCTCTCTCTCTCTCTCTCTCTCTCTCTCTCTCTCTCTCCCACCTCTATATCCCTCCCCCTCTCCCTCCCTCTCCCTCTCTCTCCTCCTCTCCCTCTCTCCTTCTCCCTCCCTCTCCCTCCTTCTTCTCCTCTCCTTCACTCTCTCTCTCTTTCCCTCCCTCTCTCCTCCTCTCCCTCCCTTTCCCCCTCTCTCTCTTCCCTCCTCTCCCTCCCTCCCCCTCGTTCTCCCTCTCCCTCTCTCCCTCCCTCCCACTCCCTCTCTTTCCTCCTCTCCCTCCTCTCCCTCTCTCCCTCTCTCCTCCCTCCCTCTCTCTCCCTCTTCTCCTCTCCTTCACACTCTCTCTTTCCCTCCCCCTTCTCTCTCCTCCTCTCCCTCCGTTTCCCCCCTCTCTCTCTTCCCTCCTCTCCTTCCCTCGCCCTCTTTCTCTCCCTCCCTTTATCCCTCCTTCCCGCTCCCTCTCTTTCCTCCTCTCCCTCCTCTCCCTCCCTCCCCCTCTTCCTCCCTCCCCCTCCTCCCCCTCTCCCAATATCTCAGGGGCTGCCATTATTCTCCAAAGCACCTGAGGGGTAGGACAAAAGGCAATGAGTAGAAACTAATCAAGGAGAGAAGCAACTTAGAACTAAGGAGAAATTTCCTTACGATTAGAACAATCAGGGGAAGTTGCCTCCAGAAGTTGTGAATGCTCCAACACTGGAAGTTTTTAAGAATTTGTTGGATAACCATTTGTCTGAAGTGGTGTAGGGTTTCCTGCCTAAGCAGGGGGTTGGACTAGAAGACCTCCAAGGTCCCTTCCAACTATTCTATTCTATTCTATTCTATTCCATTCCACTCCACTCCACTCCACTCCACTCCTTCCTCCCTCCCTCCCTCCCTCCCTCCCTCCCTCTCTCCCTCCCTCCCTCCCTCCCTCCCTCTCTCCCTCCCTCCCTATGTGTGTGTGTGTGTGTGTAAAGCAGGTCATTCAATCTGGCTCCATCCAGATGTCCCTTCAGATGCTACTGGAAGATCTGACAGGCAAATAAACTTGCTAGTTCCACTCTTATACCATTGGCAGGCACCGCACTGTACATGGAGTACACAGTGCCTTTTTCTAACATTGCTCTTCATCTGGCATATCTTGTTGGCTTTTTACTAACCAGGATTATTTTCTAGAAGGTCTACTTGAATCAAACCCATTGAGACTATGACCGGAACAAATAAAGGCACCAGGTTTGGCCTGCAGACATCTTAATATCCTGTAGAGGGTAGCAAAGATGTACCGAAAATGCAAACATATTTCGCTACCAATCTGACAATCTGCAGAAAAGAAAAAAAAATTGGCAATGCTGTGCCTTTAATTTTCGAAAAAAATATATGGGCTCGTTAAAGTTCCGAATGTTTGAGTTAACATTTCAGGCCAAGAATGCAAGGAGCGTTTGCTGTCCAATTCTCTGAGCAAAGTCAGCCCCTGTTTCTGCACAATTAGAATTGTTAATTGATTAGAAAATGCAGAGCTTTGAAGGTAGAAACCGTTGACATTATTTCACAGGGAAATGTACTCCTGAGAGCGGGCCCGCAGTCCAATTTCTTTCCTTGTTTGTTGAATATATATCTATAAAAACACTGTGAATCATGCAGTAAAAACTGCTGTGCTGCTATCATAAATCTGAGATAATAAAAATTTCATTGTTGAAACAATAAAACAGACTTTTATTGTAACACAGAGTATCCTCCTAAACATTGTCCTTTTAGCTTCTTCGAGTTAAATGTATGCACAGTTTTACAGTCTATAAACAGATCTGGAATAAAAGTTAATAAATGTCAAAATTTGCATTTCAAAAAATTCTTGCTGCATTTTAGGGAAGATCAATCTATGAACCTTTCAACATTATGTCAAATGAAATGCTAATTGTACCTTTAGGAATTTCAGAGACAGTGACAAGAAACTAAATGCTCCGTTCCTTTGCATCAGCAAGTCGGATATAATTGTATATCTACTCTTGTGAACTTCTAAGGAACAAAAAAAAAAAAATCAGAAAGCAAAAGAGGGGGGGAAAAATAGCAGTGGAAAAAATTGTTTTTCTGTTCTTTAAATCAGGAGTGTAGGCTCCTTCAACCACCCTTCATTAATGTACATTCAGATGAAGCGTGTTAACACACTGACAACGGACAAATCACAAAGACTTACATATTTATTCATTTTATGTTTGTCAAATGAGCTGCACAGAGTTTCCAAAGTAAAAAGATATATATATTTGCAACTGAGACCAACTTATTCTTGTCAAGTTAATTCAGTGCCATTGCTTAGAATTTCGATGCTTCTAAGATAACAGCTCTCCATATTTTTCCACTGTTGAATGGATACACTGGGTACTTAAAGGAGAAAAATATACCCCTGTTTAATCAGAGATCTTTCATCAGTTTTGATGTCACTTCAGAGCAGCTGTATATATATCCAGGAAGAGAAACTTCTGTAGCGCTGGCCTTCACAGCTTCCAGTCCCTAAGATGTTGACTTTGGACAAAGAAGGCCTCAGTTGATCCTGTTAGTCCAATGCAACCAAGTTGTGTTTGGTTAACAACTTCATTGCACGTTCATGATTCATTTTTTGCATCTGCACCAGGGGTGGGTTTCAACCGGTTCGCGGCGGTCCCTGCAAACCGGTTGGTCGGCGAACCCGGAAGTAAGTAACTTCCGGAAACGGCGACTGGCCGACTTGCCCGCCCACGCTCCTTACCCGGTTTTGATGAGTTCTGCGCTTCCACGCATGCGCAGGACGCATACAGAACCTGCGCGACCCTCCAGGAGCAGCTGGAGCATCGCACAGACGCTAGTACGCATGCGTGAGCTGCGCGCGTGCACAAGGACGCCGCCGGCCCCGTTCCAACCGAACCGGTTGGAACGGGGCGAGAAACCCACCCCTGATCTGCACATATGCTTACTACAGGAATTCTGGGTGAGTTCAGCTATGAATAAGCCAGGAGTCAGCATCCTGTGGCTCTGGAGCCGCATGTGGCTATTTCATCCCTCTGCTGCAGCTCCCTGTTACCAGTCGGCTCCACAATTGATAGGGCTTTCAGTTAGGACAGGTAGAGGAAAAAGGACACCACACAAGGAGGAGACTCTATGGTGAGGGAACCAGACTTCTGGCTAGCTCTAGAACTGAATGAAGGGCTTCCGGTTTTAGGACCTTTGTGGCTCTTTGACTGCTTAAGGTTGCCAACCCCTGGTATAAGCTCACAAGATGTACACCAAATGTCTATGGAGATTCTCAGTCATTCAGGTCATGGTTGCCCCAAAGGTGCTTTTTCAAAAGGCAACTGGGATCCCTTCGTTTTGTGTGAAGACGTTTCGCTTCTCATACAAGAAGCTGCTTTAGTTCTTTTGGAAGAAGTGAAGAAGCTTCTTGAGGGAGAAGCAAAACGCCTTCAAGCAAAACAAAGAAAGTCCGGTTGCCTTTTGAAAAAGCACCTTTGAGACAAGAGGCACATCAGTCATGATTCCACCATCAATAGATTTTGAGATATGCAGACACTCTAAATGCCATGATTTCTAAATACAGATAATTTGAGGCAGGCCAACATTTTCAAGTGAGAGTTACGTAGCTAGAAAGGCAGATTCCATTTCTTCATATCCATATAATACAGGATTAAGCAAACACGATGCTTGATGATCTGAGATCCCAATGGACATTTGAAGGAGAGGAAAAATATAGCTGAGAAGACAATGGAATTAGAGTGAACTGATAAGAAAGACTTTTCCACTTGCAATGGATGGCTGTGAAGGCTGGACCAAAAGGAAGACTGAGCGCCAAAGAACTGAGGCCTTTGAACTCTGGTGCTAGAGAAGACTCCTGAAAGTCCCTTGGACTGCAAGGCGATCAAACCGGTCAGTCTTAGAGGAGATCAACCCTGACTGCTCTTTAGAAGGCCAGATCCTGAAGAGGAAACTCAAAGACTTTGGCCACCTAATGAGAAGGAAGGAGTCAATGGAGAAGAGCCTCATGCTGGGAAGGATGGAGAGCAAAAGAAGAAAGGGACGGCGGAGAATGAGGTGGCTGGATGGAGTCACTGAAGCAGTCACCGTGAGCTTAAATGGACTCTTGGGGATGGTACAGGACAAAAAGGCCTGGAGGAATGTTGTCCCTGAGGGTTGGATGGGTTGGACATGACTGCGCGACTAACAACAACAACAAAGTAGGTTAATTTCATCTAACTTTTGGCCTTGATTCATCTGCATTTTGACTGTTTTGCCAACCTAACCATCAAAAATGTTTCTCTGCCTTACTTTGTATGTCCTTCAATGCCTTGAAAAAGAGCGATTATTGTGTGTGGCTGTCAGAACTTAACTTATGGGCAGTTCCCTGGTCTACCCTGTTCGTTTAAATTCTGTTCTTTTGTTTAAATTGCTTTGGCAGTGTGATAACTGGACAACTTCATAAGCCAACAAGAGGAAACTCAAACACTTTGGCCACCTAATTAGAAGGAAGGACTCACTGGAGAAGAGCCTCATGCTGGGAACGATTGAGGGCAAAAGAAGAAGAGGACAACAGAGAACGAGGTGGCTGGATGGAGTCACTGAAGCAGTTGGTGTGAGCTTAAATGGACTCCAGAGGATGGTAGAGGAGAGGAAGGCCTGGAGGAACGTTCTCCATGGGGTCATGATGGGTTTGACATGACTTCACAACTAACAACAACAGTAAGAGAAGAGGAACTCCATCCATTCTTAAGTTTTCATTCATGCACTTTCTTTTCTATAGAAAACAAAATTTACTAATTTCAGATCAGGTTCACAGGTAATCCTCAATTTACATCAATTCATTTAGTGACCATTCAAAGTTACAACAGTACTGAAAAAGTGGGTTATGACCATTTTCACACTTACGACCGTTGTAGCATCTCCACGGTCACGTGATCAAAATTCGGATGCTTGGCAACTGATTCATACTTATGACCGTTGCAGCATCCCGGGGTCATGGGATCCCCTTTTGCCACCGTCTGACAAGCAAAGTCGATGCGGAAGCCGGATTCACTGGAACGACCAGGCTACAGTGATTCACTTAACAATTGCAGCAAGAGATGTTGTAAAGCGGGGCAAACCTCCCTTAGCAACACTCTCGCTTAGCAACAGAAATTGCCGGCTCAACTGTGGTCGTCAGTCAAGGACTACCTGTGTTTAACAGAAGTTATAGACCTAAAAAGAGGAGCTGAACATAGCTACAAAGAGTAATGTGTGGCGATTGTGCTATATTTTAGGAGAAAACCTTCTGATAAGGTTCACATCGTCATCTTTCTAAGAATATTTAAAGGCTTTATAGAATCCAGCGTGGAAATTAGGGAGAATAACTCATGAGAATTTATCCTGTGCATTTACATAATCTCCTAGCCCAGGGGTCAGCAAACTGGAGCCGCACGTGGCTCTTTCCTCCCTCTGCTGTGGCTCCGTCACTGGTTGGCACCACAATTTTGAGAGGAACTTCCATTGGGGAGGGGGGTGAGAGAAGCACAGTGCACCAGGAGAAGCCTCTATGGCAAGGAGAGGGTTTTCCAGTTGTCTCCAGAATTGATAGGGCTTTTGTTTATTGCAGATAGAGGAAAAAGTACGCCACACTAGGAGGAGACTCTATGGTGTGGGAACTGAACTTCCGGTCAGCTCCAGAATTGAACAGGGGGCTTCCGGTTAGGACCTTTGTGGCTCCCGGTGTTTTCTTTTCTATGGGAAAAGGGTCCAAATGGCTTTTTGAGTGTTTAAGTTTGCTGACCCCCGTCCTAGCCCATGGGTCAGCAACCTTAAACTCTCAAAGAGCTATAAAGGTCCTAATCGGAAGCCCCCCATTCAATTCTGGAGCCGACCGGAAGTCTGGTTCCCCCCACCATAGAGTCTCCTCCTAGCGTGGCATCTTTTTTCCTCTGCTGACCGGAAGTCCGGTTCTCCCACCATAGAGTCTTCTCCTAGCGCAGCATCCTTTTTCCTCTACCTGTCCTAATCGAAAGCCCTATCACTTGTGGAGCCGAGTGGCAAAAGGGGGCCACAGCAGACAGATGAAAGAGCCACATGTGGCTCCAGAGCTGCAGAATGCTGACTCTTGTTCTAGCCTGAGACTGAAATTTCTTCTAAGAGTTTTGGGCTTTTGGCCTCTCCCTAAATCAACATTTCTCTCTTTTGCTTTTTTCTCCCTTTTTAAAAAAAAAAAAATCAAAAATTGAAGGCTAATAAAGACCATTTAAATAAAAGGGGCCATTAGTCCTTGGTTTTATATCAGCTTACATGCTTTCCCTGTGCAAAGTATGTTATTAATTTCACATGCCAGATTCATAGGTTTCTGCAATATCAGGTTTGATGTATTCATTATCGGCACTCAGTACATTAATTCATGCTGAAGTCCGGTAAATCAAAATTATACCATCTGGCTTCCTGTTCTTAATGATGAATTTGATGTAAGGGTGATTAAGATAGTTAGGCTTTTGAATTTTAATGTAAAAATTAGGGGATTAAAAAGGCATTTAGAAATGACCAATAGTTAGAATAAACTTACTGACAGGATGTAATTTGTGTACTTGCTAGTAAAACTCCATTTTAATTAGCAGTCGGAGACTTATGCTGCTGGCTTAAAGAGACAGAAGTTTCCCGATTAAGAAGATGAAGCTGTTAAGTTGATAAATTGACCTTGAAATATTTGTAAATTGGGAGGACGACTGATGCTTCCGGTTTCACAATGAACATGTGAATATGGGAACCCTGAGTGGCCAGCCCTCTTATGTTTTTTTTTTGACTCATTGAAAAAAGAGTGCAGAGAAGAGCAACAAAGATGATTAGGGGACAGAAGGCTAAAACATACAAAGAACAGTTGCAAGAATTGCCTATCTCTAGTCTAGCGAAAAGGATTAGGAGTGACATGATAGCAGTGTTCCAGTATTTGAGGGGCTACGACAAAGAAGAAGGGATCAACCTATTTTTCAAAACAAGACAAAAAGCAATGGATGTTAACGTGTTAACAGCAGCCAGAATCGTATTTGCAAAAAACTGGAAAAATGAAACAATATCAAAACAGGAAGAAGTTATTCGGAAAATAATGGACTGTGCTGAAATGAGTAAATTGACACTTGAAATTAGAGAGCAAGAGGACGAGCAATTTTATAAGATATGGGATTTGTTTTATCAGTGGTTGGGGGAAAAAACTTGGAAATGAAAAATGTTTTACTCATGTTTTAACTGAAGGAGTTAAATGATAACACAATTATGCTGTGAAATGGATTAACAACGATACAATGAAAAACTGATCCATATATGAATTGAATACTTTAGAACTTTTTGTTTTAAAATGGATAAGGATAACAATGATTTTATGTATACTTGATAGAGGATCGGTGATATAATGTATAAACCTAAGAATATATTACAAAGATATCTTGTTGTTGATAAATAATTTTAATAAGGAAGTAATTAAAATTGGTAAATATATGTAGTGACTATTTAGAATATTTTGTTGAAAAATGAAGGAATAATATTTCTGTTTGAATGTACGATGTACAAGGACAATAATGAACATAAGCATACTCGATAGATGATTGGTGGAATTATGCATAATTGAAAAGTGATATGCAAATATAAATGGTTGGTAATTTTTTTTCATATTGGGATTTATGATTAAATAAAGGTATACTGTTATTAAATAGACAATCAAGAATGTAAGGGAATTAGGTTTATTAGAAAATAATAATAATAATAATAATAATAATAATAATAATAATAATTGTAATTGAACATATATTGTACAATGAAAGTGAGGTATTTAGTTATACTAGATGAAAAATCTGTGATGGTAAATGCTATTCGAGAATATGGATGCAAAAACACTTGTAACCAAACGACATGCTGTATGTGATAATGTGTGTGTGTGTGTGTGTGTGTGTGTTGTTTTAATAAAAATAAAAACTTATTTAAAAAAAGCAATGGATGGAAACTAATCAAGGAGAGAAACAACTTGGAATTAAGAAGAAATTTCCCGACACTGAAAACTATCAGTGGAATATTTTGTGTGTAGGTGGTCCATCACTTGAGGCTTTTCTGAAGAGACTGGTCAGTCACTAGTCTGGAATGGTATAGGGCCTACTGCTTGAGCAGGGAGTCAGACTAGAAGACCTCCAAGGTCCCTTCCAACTCTGTTATTCTCTTATTCTGAGAGAAGGTGCTCAAATTCTAAGGGGATCCTTGCAAGATCAAACCAAGATTTCCGGGTAGAGCAAAATGTCTCCTTAGCCAGATTCTATCCCTGGAAGAAAAGTGTCTGTTCTGGATGAATCAGGGGGAGAAAGGAAAACGTTGCGCAAATTGTGTTTTTCAAGTACAAACACCACAGTTGTCTGCATCTTTTTTTAAAAAAAATAGTAATAAGTGCATGATCCAGATTGGAAACCAAGATTCAGTTTCCTAAAGCAAATAGCTGCACAGGAAGTGCAAGGCTTTTTAAACAAACACGCAGACAAACAAACAAATAAACAACACTTGCCATCCTGGCATGGCTGCCCAATTAAGACTATGCCAGATTGTACCACTTCAAAGCAGAGACGAGAGGACCCTTCGTCAAATGTTTCTTCCCACCCCCACAAAAAAGAACCTGGATATTTTTTTCAAAAAAACATTTCATCAAGGAAATGAACATGTACTTTATTTTTTGGAGTATAAGACGCACCTCTTTCCCCCAAAAAAGTGGGTGAAAATCTGGGTGCGTCTTATACATGGAATACAGCATTGTTTTGGTCTACCGAAATCCCGCCCCCTTTGCAAAAATGGGCGTGCAGAGGATTTGGGAAGCTTGCAAAGTGCTCCTGGGGGCTGGGGAGGGCAAAATCGAGCAAAAATGGGCCTTTTGCTCATTCCCCCCCCCAGCACTCTACAAGCCTCTCAAAGTCTCTGCATGCCCCCCCTTTTTTTGCAAAAAGGGGATGTTTTGGGGGGAAATGGGCCATTTTTTGCTCGTTTTTGTCCCTCCCCAGCCCCCAGGACTCTCTACAAGCTTCCCAAAGCTCTGCATGCCCCTTCCTTTTTTTGCAAAAAAAAAAAAAAACAAGGCATGCAGAGAGTTTGGGAGACCTGCAGAGTTCAAAAAAAAATTTTTTTAATTACCTCTTCAAAATTATGGTGCATCTTATACTCTGGTGCATCTTATACTCCGAAAAATATGGTGTTTCTGCTTAATATCAACTTTCCAAGACATTTTGTGAAGAAACTCAGTTCTTTGTACGTGCCTGTAGCTTGATGAACAATAATTCCTTTGCAGCTTTACCTTCTTAATGAGAATTGTGTTTCAGTCTATCGTTGGGTGCCATCAAAGCAGGAAGGTTTCCATCAAAGCAGTTGCTTCAAGGACATTCCCAATGATCATTTTGATCCCATCCATCTACCACATTCATTGTCTTGCTTTGCCTTTCTTCTGCTTCTCTCCAACTTGGCAGACACAATCATATTTCCCCCCCAGTCCATCATCTGGGCTGTCATCGCATGCCCAAAATGTGTGAGTTTCTGCTTGCAGATCGTCACCTCAAGGGAACAGTCAGTTTTGATTTGGCTTGGGACTAATTGACTGGGTTTTCTTGCAGTTTGTGGAACTCTTAGTCACTGCTTTCTGATCCATAATTCAAAGGGTTTTCTGTTCTTTCTCGCCGACCACTTTCCAGGGTTTTCCATTACTGCTAGAAATATATTGCTGTAGCTATTGCGATGGCTGTAATGTCATTGAAATGTCTTTTTCCTTCGTGAGCTGGTCTAATTTTTTTCCCCACTGCTTCCTGCCTAGGATTCATCTCTTTATTTCTCCAACATCCTGGTCGTCTTATTTACTCCTGATTCCGAGAAAGCAATTTGGTTTTGCTTCATTTTTTTTAACCATCAACTCCAAGTCCTCTCAGTCTGCCAGATGACATTACAATTCTTTTATTTATTTATTTATTTCATTTTCATAACAAATAACCAAATGTATACTATTACACAACGAACATTATATTATTATTATTTTTTTTAAAAAAAATGTTATTGTCAATTCTTATTGGTTTTGTTTGGGTTATTCCATTTAATTTTTTTAAAAACTTTTGTATTATGTGTTGTAATGTTGTACGCCGCCCTGAGTCCTTGGGAGAGTCCAGAGTCCTCCGCCTCCTCTGAAGCTGACTCATAAGCCCCCTTGCTGTCGGAGTCTGGCAGCAGCCCCAACGGCTCCTGCTGGGCCACAACAGGAACCTACCTCTGCTTTGGGATAATCAGGGGTGGGTTTCAACCGGTTCACGGCGCTCCCTGTGAACCGGTTGGTCGGCGAACCCGGAAGTAAGTAACTTCCGGGAACGGCGAAGGGCGCGCCCGCCCACCCGCGGTCCTTACCCGGTTTTGACGAGTTCTGCGCTTCCACGCATGCGCAGGACGCATACAGCGCCTGCGCGATCCTCCAGGAGCAGCTGGAGTGTCGTGGAGACGCTAGTACGCATTCGCGCACCGCCTGCGTGCACGAGGATGCCGCCGGCCCCGTTCCAACCAAACCGGTTGGAACGGGGCGAGAAACCCACCCCTGGGGATAATCATGACCTGGATGGCTGAGAACCTCCATAGAGTTCCATGAGTATTATTCCTATCACTTTCCTATTAAAACCTGATCTGTTGCCTGCCCCACTGACTTTCTAGTGCAGGGGTTTCAAACTCGGTGTTTGATCTTGGGGGGGTGAGTGGTGGAGGGCATGGCCAGATTGACTCATGTCGGGGGCACCTGTGATGGCCCGGGCAGGGCTGGGTGGATCCATTGTTCTCTTGGGCTCCATTTTTGGCTGCAGTGACCTCCTCCAGCCCTCTGCCAGTGGAAACGGAGCACGGGAAGGCAACAAGAGCCCCTCCTAAGCTCCATTATTGCTGGTAGAGGAACCACGAGCCAGTCCTTTGCTGTTCCCAGGGCAGCCTCATGGGCCAGGTCTAAGCACCTTGAGAGCCAGATCTGGCCTACGAGCCTTGAGTTTGACACCCCTGTTCTAGTGGGATTAGTTCTTGAGTATATCCTTATCTACTGTCCTTTTTTTTTTCTTGCCTCCTTACATTCGAGGTGGCGCAGTGGGTAGAGTGCAGCACTGCAGGCCACTTCAGCTGACTTCTAGTTCAGCAGTTCAGCGGTTCAAATCTCACCGGCTCAGGGTTGACTCAGCCTTCCATCCTTCCGAGGTGGGTAAAATGAGGACCCAGATTGTGGGGGGCGATATGCTGACTCTGTAAACCACTTAGAGAGGGCTGAAAGCCCTATGAAGCGGTATATAAGTCTAACTGCTATTGCTATTGCTATTCCCTCTTGAAAACAGTTCAGTGTTTAATTCCTCTCTTCTTTCAAGCTCATTTGTCTACATTGGGAAATCCATTCTGCAGCTCACCTCGTGTAATCCTGCCCTTACCATAATTTTGATACCGTGTCTCTGATCTTTATCAAAAGCTTTTTCATGTTCTTCTTGTGAGATTCATCACAGACATGTTTTATTGTAATCTCTATCTTGGAGACTTAGTTCAGTTTTCCTACATCTCGCTTCTCGCCTAAAGCTTTCTGGCTTTGTCTTCCCCTAGCTATCAGAAGAGCTTGCTATTAAAAAGCCTATAATTTTTTTTTCTTTTTGAAATATTGAGAATATTTATTTGGCTTTGGTGCCTACATTGCCTCTTCGTTCTTCTCCTCACTTCTCAGCTTCTCATCACATGTTAAGAATACAAGATACGTTTCTTACACTGATATCATATTTTGACTACCTGTTCCCCAAATCACACCTGGCTAGCACACTGTCTTTCATTTTTTACATATGAAATGTGTATTTGACACCAATTATCCTTAGTGTTTCTCACGCACTGCACCTTGACATGTCTTGTTTGATTAAGATGTACTCCTCCCATTGTGGTAATTTTGTACTTTTTGTGTTGGTTCGGTCCTTGGCTGTCATTATCCCCTTATTAATTGTCCTTGTTTTGGGTTTTGCTTAGCCAGGTCTGCTACTCAGAATTGCCATTGTGAGATGGACGGTTATACAAATTTATGTTTTAGGTTTAGGTTTAGGTTTTATTCAACTTGTATGCCACCCTATTCCTGAGGGACTCAGGGTGGCTAACAAAACCAGGGGGGGGGGGACAATACAAAGGGAAGGCAACAGAAACAGACAACAATACAAAACAATTTAAAAGGTCTCAACAAGCACACCGATTCGAGTAGGGGATGGAACTCAACAGCCCCAGGCCTGCTGGAACAGCCAGGTCTTAACGGCTTTACGGAAAGCCTGAATGGTGGTGAGGGTCTGAATCTCCACGGGGAGATCGTTCCAGAGGGCTGGAGCAGCCACAGAGAAGGCCCTCCTCCAGACGGTTGACAGCCAGCATTGGCCGGCAGATGGAATTCGGAGGAGGCTTACTCTGTGGGATCTAATGGGTCTTTGGGAGGTAATCGGCAGGAGGCGGTCTCTCAAGTACCCAGGTCCAATACCATGAAGGGCTTTATAAGTGACGACTAGCACCTTGAAGCGTATCCGGAGACCAATAGGCAACCAGTGCAGCTCCCGGAGGATAGGTGTAACGTGGGTGTACCGAGGCGCACCCACAATCGCTGTGACAAATAGTAATAAATAAGTCCCCAGGAATTCAGCTCATCGTAGGAAAATTTATTTTATTCAATGTAGTTGCTGAGCAAGTAATGTGAGGGAAGATGCATTTAAAGTACTTCAGGTTTCCATCAAGTTCTTTGAATCAAACCAATGAGCTAAAAAAGGTTTGTTTTCATCAGAGGTGGGTTCCTGCCAGTTCGCACCAGTTCGGTAGAACCGGTTCGTCAAATCTACCGAACCAGTTAGAAGAAGTTCCACCAGTGGACCCGGAAAGCAGGCCACACCTACAGAAGAGGTTCCAAAAATTTTTGAAACCTACCACTCACACACACACACACAGACAGACAGACAGACAGACAGACTCACACAGAGAGAGAAAGAGAAAGAAAGGAAGAAATAAATAAAGAAAAAAAGAAAAAAGAAAGAAAAATTGAGAGAGATGAAAGAAAAAAGGAAAAAGGGACGAGAGAGACAAAAGGAAGGAGAGAGAGAGAGAGAGAGAGAGAGAGAGAGAGAGAGAGAGAGAAAGAAAGAAAGAAAGAAAGAAAGAAAGAAAGAAAGAAAGAAAGAAAGAAAGAAAGAAAGAAAGAAAAAAACACATGGCCGGCAAGCCACTCCCACCAGGTCACATGGCTGGCAAGCCACTCCCAGAAAGGAGGCCACACCCACAGAGTAGGTTCGAAATTTTTTTGAAACCCATCACTGGTTTTCATATAAAAATAAGAATTAGGAATGAAAATGCTCTTTGTCAATGTTTGGGCGAAACACTAAATTCTGATTGGACGGTAATGTTCTAGATCTTATTTCTATAGGAACATATTCTTATTATATAAGATTATAAGAATATTTCTTGCATCAGCTCAGAAAACTCAGGGAGGTGCTGCATTTCTTCAGAGGAATTATTGAATGTTTCATTTGTATGTCTATAGCTGTTTGGTTTGGTACAGCAAACAAATAGGACAAATACAGACTAGTTAGGACTGCAAAAAAAAAAACCACAATTGCAACCACTTGCCTTCCATTGAGGACCTGTATACTGCATGATACAGGTACTGTATCATGGAGGTATCATAGAGACAGTGTATTGTATGATGGAGGTAGTGACAGATTTTATTTTCCTGAGCTCCAAGGTCACCACAGATGAGGACTACAGCCAAGAAATTAAAACACGCTTGCTCCTGGGGAGGAAAGATATGGCAAATCTAGACAACATACGAAAAACCAGAGACATCACCTTGCCAACAAAAGTGCATATAGTCAAGGTGATGGTTTTCCCAGTTGCAATGTAGGGCTTTGAAAGTTGGATCATAGGGAAGGCTGAGCGCCAAAGAGTTGAGACCTTTGAACTATGGTGCTGGAGAAGACTCCTGCAAGTCCCTTGGACTGCAAAGCGATCAAACTGGTCAGTCCTAGAGGAGATCAACCCTGACTGCTCTTTAGAAGGCCAGATCCTGAAGATGAAACTCAAATACTTTGGCCACCTAATGAGAAGGAAGGACTCACTGAAGAAGAGTCTAATGCAGGGAAAGACTGAGGGCAAAAGAAGAATGGGATGACAGAGAAGGAGGGGTGAGATTAAATGGACTCATCTCCTGTAAGTACTCAGTTGTTCCTTCCATCGAGTAACCCTTCGACAGGGTGCATCCTGCAACAACTCACGAGTGTTTCCCTGAACACTCCCTCTGATCCAAGGAGGATGGTAAAGGACAGGAAGGCCTGGAGGAACATTGTCCATGGGGTCACGACAGGTTGGACACGACTTTTCAACTAACAACAACAACATACTGCATGAACCAGAAGGAAGGCTGGACATAAACTGTGTCAACTCCTCCCTTCAGGATGCTACTATAGGGCATTGCACGCAAAAAAACAACTAGACACAATGACATTTTTTTCCCTCGTGCCATCCCTCTACTGAATACCTAATTCCCACAGCACAGTCCTATGTCTAAGAATATTTACCCATGTAGTATGGCTGTATTACCATTATCCTTCTCATCTTTCCTACTACCTTTTCCTATTGGTCTCTTATGATTATATTACTTTGTGTTTTTTTGTTTCGTATATATAACTGAGAGCTTCTGCGCTGGAGACAAATTCCTTGTGTGTCTAATCATACTTCGCCAATAAAGAATATTCTATATTCTAGTCTCTTATTTCTCTTGCAGAATTTACACGTCACTTCGCCCAAGTACACTACCGAGGGGCTTAACTTAATAACATAAAACAAGTGCATTTGTATATATCAATAACATGAAGGATTTTTATTCCTGAGCCAGTCAGGGAATACTTTAAAACCCTTCCATTTTAGAGGAAATCGAATCCTGACTAACCTCTACAATTTATGTCATTTTAAATAAGATATATTTGAATAAGTATATTTTCATGCCCAGAAAGACTGATGTCTTCTTTTATAAGCACATCCTGTGACACAGTTGAGTAGGTAGGTATATTGATTTTTTTTCCCCCTTTTCTGATGGCAATGAAGTGTAAATGGAAAATATCAGACTTGGCAATCGCTTAAACCATGTGAAAATTTCTGAGTGAAGGCTATTAAAGTCACTTTGTGAGCTCCCCTGATGACCAAGGCAGAGAAAACATTTCTACATTTCTTCAGCTCCTTTGTGTGACAGCTAAGGAGAATAACCTTTTTTTTTCTAATATGCCAGTTTTAGTCTCTGGTTGAGAATAACCCCAGTGCTTTCTTATGTCACTAGCCGAGAGAAGATGAAAGACTCGGCCTTGTGTAAATGGCTTTGTCTAACCATCAGTCTTTAGCTCTGCGTGGCAGCTCTACTATTGACATTAGCTGGAGCACTGGGGGAAATTGAAAGCAGTTTAATGTGACCTTGGCTTAGTTGTTGAAGTAGAAATGAACTCTACTGAGAACGTGGAAAAAGAGGCAGAGAAAGAGACAGAAAGAGAGAGAGTGGGGGGGAGGGAGGGAGACCGGTTTCTCTAAATTCATTTCGTTCTTTAATGAGTTTAACAACACTCTTAGGATTAGGCAGAAAAAGAGATTTCTTTCATTGCTTGTGCAATTCTTCTTGTTATTTGTCTTTTGAAGCATCACGACAGATCGAGAGTGCTGTGGATGATCAGATTGACACTGTGTTTTGGGCTCAATGCCTATAAAAGTTTGCACCTGGTTTTGGTTGCCATGTTATAAACAAAAAGATGTTGAGATCCCGGAAAGAGTGCGGAGAAGAGCAACAAAGATGATTAGGGGGCTGTGGGCTAAACCATATGAAGAACGGTTGCAGGAACTGGGTATGTCTAGTCTAATGAAGAGAAGGACGAGGGGTGACATGATAGCAGTTGAAGGGCTGCCACAAAAACAGAGGGGATCAACTTATTTTCCAAACCATCAGAAGGCAAGACAAGAAGCAATGGATGGAAAGTAATCAAGGAGAGAAACAACATGGAATTAAGGAGAAGCTGCCGCAAGGAAGAGGGTGTTAACCAGGGGTGGGTTCCTGCCAGTTCTAACTTCTTCTATAGAAGGGGTTCCACAAATCTACAGTGCCATTTAGAACCGGTTCCAGCTCCCTCCCCTCCGCCCATCCGCACATCATCAACATGAAGAGCGAGAGGAGAAATTCTGGGAGTTGAAGTCCACAAGTCCTAAAGCTGTCAAATGTGAACTCGCCTGGGTTTTTTTTCCTAAAGGGTTAAGGGTGCAAGGATCTTGTAACTTGACAGCTTTAAGACTTCCGTGCTTCAAATACCAGAGTTTCTGAGCCAACATTTTGGTTGCTAAGCAAGAGCATTGTTAAGTGAGTTTCACCACATAGCAGTAGCAATAGCAGTTAGACTTATACACTGCTTCATAGGGCTTTCAGCCCTCTCTAAGCGGTTTACAGAGTCAGCATATCGCCCCCAACAATCTGGGTCCTTATTTGTAGTTGCATTTGTGCTGATAAATAATAAAGGGAGACTAGTATAGATCTATTTCAAGCTATTCAGCTCTCATCAGCTAGCCATACCCTTACTGGGATTCGAACCTGGGCTGTTTTTACATGTTAGACAGTTGTATTAGCAACTAAGCCACAAGCTCTCCTCCCTTATCAGCTGAGCCAAGGAAATAAGTAAGTGTTATGTCAAAGCACCTGGTATGCCCAAATATGGGAGGGAGCATATTGCCTTTTGCCTTTCAGCACAAATGCAACACAAAAATGCCTGGAAGGCTCCTAGGGTGGAGTGAAAGGCAAAAGGGAAGCAGTATGCTCCCTCCCATAGTTGGGCAAACCAGGTGCTTTGACATAACACTCACACATGTGTATGTGTATGTATGTGATGTGATGTGTGTGTGTGTATGGATGTGAGCGTTTGTGTATGTTCCAGCATATCTCTGGAACACCTCGAGCAATTTCAACCAAACTTGGTACACGTATAACTGTCTGGCGAAAAATACTGTGGGGGAAGACACCCCTCAGGATGTGATGCAGCCTGTTGTGCCTTTAAATGGTTTCGACTGTGCAGCGCAGTGGTGTTGCCATAGTAACGACTTCACAGTACTCCACAAGGGAGCTCCCTCTGGTAAGGCGGAAAATCCAACATTAGAAATTACATTTGGTCCAGACATTTCCCCCTATAAATAAATACACGGGCAACGCAGGGTTATCAGCTAGTTTCCTATATTTCCCCATGAGCTTATCTTCAAAACGGGGGTTATGCTGCCCACCTTCCAGTCCTCAAGTTCAGAGGGCAGAGTGGAGAGCTAGGTTGCATATTCCAGTTCAGGGGACCACAATCTCAGCTTTCACTTCTTTAATAACCCTTGGTGCCATCTGGGTGTTCAATTTGTCAGTACATCCTAGCACTTCTTCTCCCGCACCACTCTATGGCTCAGTTCATTTGTAATTTGTTTCCTTCTTGGGAAGAGAAGCTCAGGTTCAGAGACCTGTCCCAATTTTTCTCCTGTAAAAGTGGAGACAAAGCATATGTTCAGTTTATTGGCAATTTCTTTTGCCCACTCTTGACTCCTTCTTCACCTAAGGGACCAGTGGCCTCCCTAGCAGGCATCCTACTTCTAAAATATTTGAGAAATTAAAATGTATTTATTTATTTGATCAAGGGGCAGCAGCCTAAAGTAATAAAAAAAAAAGACAGAAAATACAATCGGGAACAACAAAGAGGAGTGGGTGTAGTTATATATTGGCAACTGTGAAATAAATCAAATATGGTGTGCTCTAAACACCTTATTACAATTATTTATCTAACACTGATAAGACTGATATAATAAAACTATACATTAAATATATATGTCCTCTAAAAATATTAGAAAATAACTAAGCAAAATATTGATAAAATAGGAGTTACAGAGTCAGCGCATTGCCTCCCGCTATTGGGGTCCTCATTTTACCAACCTTGGAAGAATGGAAGGCAACCTTGGGTTGGTGAAAATCAAACTGCCAACAGTCGGCAGTCAGCAGAAGTAGCCTACAGTGCTACTTTTTAACCACTGCGCCATCGCGGCACAGTGGTTAAAATGCATGATATTTGATAAAATCAGCTTCCGAGATATGGACTATGTGTCTTTCTGGACTAAATACTCAAGATTATTTAATAGCTGCACCAACTTTCATTTAAGAGAGCCAGTTTCATGCATTTAGGACAACAGGCTAGAAACTGGGAGATCATGAGTTCTAGTTCCAATTATGGCACAAAGCCACCTTGGGCGTCCTTGGGTCAGTTACTCTATCTCTCTCTTAGCCCTAGGAAGCAGGCAATGGCACCCCACTTCCAAGTATTCCAGAACCTTGCCAAGAAAACTGTAGGATTTGTCCAGGTCTCCTCCAAGAATCGAGCAGAATTAAATGGAAGGGGGGGGACCCTTTTGTTCATTTATGTCAACTAAATATGCCCCTATGTAGCTATTGTTGTTTTTCTCCACAGTGGCTAAATTGAGTTTAAGAAACTGCTCTTAAGTAATTCCCTCGGGTTTCATCCTGTAATTTTCTCCCCATCTCCCCAGAAAAATACGTATCTTTTTTTAAAAAAAGAAATAGCTTATTTATTTCAGGCAATGGTGAGATTCAGCCGGTTCAGGTTGGTTGGAGGGAACCAGTTGTTAAAATTCTGTGCCACCCAGACACACCCACCCACTCACATGACCACCAAATAGCAATAGCAGTAGCAGTTAGACTTATATACCGCTTCATAGGGCTTTCAGCCCTTTCTAAACGGTTTACAGAGTCAGCATATCTCCCCCACCGTCTGGGTCCTCATTTCACCCACCTCTGGAGGATGGAAGGCTGAGTCAACCTTGAGCCGGTGAGATTTGAACTGCTGAACTGCAGCTTAGCAGTCAGCTGAAGTGGCTGCAGTGCTGCATTCTAACCACTGCGCCACCTCGGCCACCCACCAAGCCATACCTACAGAACCGGTGGTTAAAAAAAATGTGAATCCCACCACTGATTTCAGGCCCTGGGCCCCTGGATTCCCAACCCCCAAGTGATTTCCCTGCTTGTCATCTTAAACCCCAACCGGTTTGCATGGGCTGCAGTCAATTTCCCCAACAAAGCTTTGCTGCAAGCTTTGAATTACATATGCATTTACAAGGTTTGTTCGTGTTTCTTGAAATATTTGCCTTCTCTTCCAAGCAAAGAAAAGGCTCTTTGTGAACACTTTGGAGAATTTTCTGTATTTTTTTCCCCTTCTAATAATTAATCTCTGCCACATCTGTCAGAGAGCAAGATTCCACACTAGATACTTTGTGCACCAGGATGTAATGAAATTAATTATGTTGCTTTTAATTCTCTGTATATGTATCTATTCAATATTAGCTTTTTTTAACCCTCTAGTAACTTTGGGCAGGGGGAGGTGTGAGAAGTGGGGATAGGAGTGTTACTTGTAAATTTATCCTGAATTTCAGCACTCCCGGTCTCCCCTTTGCAAATCTTTTGCACTGCAGACCAGTAATTCTTCAGCACAATAACTATCTTAACATGAATTGCTATTTTCAAAATATGCATTTGTTTTGGGGGGGGGGTGTCATGAAGTGCTCTGTCTTTCTTTCTCTCCTCTCTCTCTCTCTCTCTCTCTCTCTCTCTCTCTGTCTCACTCTGTCTTTGTCCCTCTCTGTTTGTGTCTCTCTGTCTCTCTGTCTTTGCCTCTGCCTCTGCCTCTGCCTCTCTATCTCTCTCTGTCTCTCTCTTTGTCTCTCTCTTTGTCTCTCACTTTGTCTCTCTCTCTCTCTCTGCCTCTCTCTCTCTGTCTCTCTCTTTGTGTCTGTCTGTCTCTCTCTGTCTCTGACTCTCTCTTTTTATCTCTCTCTCTCTCTGTGTCTCTGCCTCTCTCTGTGTGTGTCTATCTCTCTTTGTGTCTCTGTCTCTGTCTCTCTCTTTTTGTCTCTGTCTCTTTTTCTGTCTCTGCCTCTCTCTCTCTTTGTCTCTCTTTCTTTCTCTCTCTGTCTCTGTCTCTTTCTGTCTCTGCCCCCTCTCTCTGTCTCTCTCTTTGTGTCTGTCTGTCTCTCTCTGTCTCTGACTCTCTCTTTTTATCTCTCTCTCTCTCTCTGTCTCTGACTCTCTCTGTGTGTGTCTATCTCTCTTTGTGTCTCTGTCTCTGTCTCTCTCTTTTTGTCTCTGTCTCTCTTTCTGTCTGCCTCTCTCTCTCTCTTTGTCTCTCTTTCTTTCTCTCTCTGTCTCTGTCTCTTTCTGTCTCTGCCCCTCTCTCTCTGTCTCTCTCTTTGTGTCTGTCTGTCTCTCTCTGTCTCTGACTCTCTCTTTGTGTCTCTGTCTCTCTCTGTCTCTGCCTCTCTGTGTGTCTATCTCTTTGTGTCTCTGTCTGTCTCTCTCTTTTTGTCTGTCTCTGCCTCTCTCTCTCTTTGTCTCTCTCTCTGTCTGTCTCTCTCTGTCTCTGCCCCTCTCTCTCTGTCTCTCTCTTTGTGTCTTTGTCTCTGTCTCTCTGTCTCTGCCCCCCTCTCTCTCAGTCTCTCTCTTTGTGTCTCTGTCTGTTTCTGTGTGTGTGTGTGTGTGTGTGTGTCTGTCTGTCTCCCTCTGTGTCTCTGTCTCTGCCTCTCTCTCTCTGTCTCTTTGTCTCTATCTCTCTCTTTGTGTCTCTGTCTCTCCATTTGTGTCTTTCTCTCTGTCTCTCTCACACACAGTAAATTACGATTGCTATATTGTGCATAAAGTTCCATATGACCAGGATTCAAAGCATAAGGTTTGATGCCCATGGGACGATTGAGCTATTCTGGATTCTTCTCAGTTCAATATTTAGAAGTGGAGTCTCTGGGTCCATCCTGGATTTCATCCAGATGTGTTGGGACTGGAAGTCCCCAAATTCCTGTGCTGTTCTGCAGTTGTTTGGGGAAATTATTGTTCAACAAGAAACCAGCCTGCTACTCCCTTTCCACTGAGATGTGATGACTGCTAAGATTTATGTGCAACTGACTAAAGAAGGAAAGCAAAGCAAAACACCTGAACTCTTTTATGATTCTAGTTGGCCAAAATATCAAACACTAGAGATGCCGGCCTTCAGGTTATGAAGTTCAGCTAATAAATAAAACCACATATATATATTTTTTTTTTTAAAATCTAGTGATAATAATTTCTGCCATAATATCTTGCATATTTTAGGAATATGCAGAAGAGACCCAAGATGTCTCCACTAGACCGATTAGATCCCACAGATTAGGCCTCCTCCGAATTCTATCCGCCGGCCAGTGTCGACTGGCGACTACCCGGAGGAGAGCCTTCTCTGTGGCTGCTCCGACCCTCTGGAACGAACTCCCCGTGGAGATTCGAACCCTCACCACCCTCCAGGCCTTCTGCAAAGCCGTTAAAACCTGGCTGTTCCGACAGGCCTGGGGCTAAAGAGCTGTTGCCCCCGTCTTGAATGGTATGACTGTTGTGTGCTTTTAAATTATGTATTGTTATGTATCGTTCTTATTTTTTATTTTTTGTCTGTACCCCCCCTTCCCTGATTTGATTTGTTAGCCGCCCTGAGTCCCCTTCAGGGGAAAAGGGCGGCATATAAATATAATAAATGAAATGAAATGAAAATGAAATGTTCCATTACCATCACGTTGGCTTGAATTTGCTGTCTCTGGGTTTCAAAGGTGCTTCTTCAAAAGACAGCTGGACTTTCTCTCTCCTTGAAGATGTTTCATTTCTCATCTAAGAAACTACTTCAGTTTTGGCTGAACTGCAGTCAGAATTCCTTAAGATGAGAAGCCAAAGGTCTTCAAGGAAAAACGAAGAAAGTCCAGTTGACTTTTGAAAAAGCACCTTTGGGGCAACCGTGGCCTGGATGGCTGAGAATCTCCACAGACATTTTTCCTGGTGTCTTTCTTTCCTAATTCCCTGTTTTTGTTTTTACTGCCTCACCCTCTTCCCTTTCTCTATCTCTAGTCTTCAATTCATATTGCTCCATGCATTCTGCACATCAGTGGTGGGATTCAAAATTCTTTACTACCAGTTCTGTGGGCATGGCTTGATGGGCATGGCAAGGGAAAGATAGTGTAAAATTTCCATTCCCTCCCCGTTCCAGCAGAAAGTTATTGCAAAATCCCCATTCCCTCCCCACTCCAGGAGAAGGATACTGTAAAATCTCCATTGCCACAGCACTCCAGGGGAAGGATATTGCAAAATCCTCATTCCCTCCCCACTCCAGGGGAAGGATACTGTAAAATCTCCATTGTCACACCACTCCAGGGGAAGGATACTGCAAAATCTCCATTCTCTCTCCACTCCAGGGGAAGGATACTGTAAAATCTCCATTGCCACACCACTCCAGGGGAAGGTTACTGTAAAATCCCCATTCCCTCCTCACTCCAGGGGAAGGATACTGTAAAATCTCCATTCCCTCCCCACTCCAGGGGAAGGATACTGTAAACTCTCCATTACCACCCCACTCCAGGGGAAGGATACTGCAAAATCCCCATTCCCTCTCCACTCCAGGGGAAGGATACTGTAAACTCTCCATTACCACACCACTCCAGGGGAAGGATACTGCAAAATCCCCATTCCCTCTCCTACTCCAGGGGAAGGATACTGTAAACTCTTCATTACCACCCCACTCCAGGGAAAGGTTACTGCAAAGTCCCCATTCC
>NC_045551.1:57230775-57307173 GCF_009769535.1 Thamnophis elegans | reverse complement strand
TGTTAAAACTCTTAAATATTCAATATTTGAGGATTATTCTCCTTTCTTGAGGAAAAGAAACTTCAACAGATTAGTTCTGTTATTCTCCATCAGCCAAAACATTATGCAGATTTCATCCTGAAATCCTTCATCCTCTGCTAGGAAGGAGTAGAAACTGAAAAAAAGGAGGAAAACAAAGATAAAGGTGCATTCTTAGGGTTAGTGGGTGTTGGCATGCAATAGTTGGATTTACTCAATTCTTAATTCAGCTAAAATTTCCCCTTAAAAATATATCTCAACCAGGGAGAGAACAATCCTCCTCTTTAGCCTTAAAATGAGAAAACAAGAAAACCCTAGAACAACTAGACAAAGGAACATTTTTTTCCCCTGAACGCTATCACTCTGCTAAACAAATAATTCCCTCAACACTGTCAAACCATTCACTAAGTCTGCATTACTATTACTATTAATCTTCTCATTGTTCCTATCACCCGTCTCCTCCCATTTATGACTGCAGGACTGTAAGTTTGTTGCTTGTATCCTTACGATTTATATTGATTGCTTCCTAGCATGATTTGATTGTTTACTTGTACCCTATGACTATCATTAAGTGTTGTACCTTATGATTCGTGACGAATGTATCTTTCCTTTTATGTACACTGAGAGTATATGCACCAAAGACAGATTCCTTGTGTTTCCAATCACACTTGGCCAATAAAGAATTCTATTCTATTCTATTCTATCCTATCCTAGTCTATTCTATTCTTATTCTTATTCTTTTCTTACTCTACTCGATTCTTATTCTTATTCTCACCCTATTCTTATTCTTACTCTACTCTACTCTTGTTCTATTCTATTTTATTCTTATTTTATTATTACTCTACTCTATTCCTATTCTTACTCTACTTTATTCTATCTTATTCTTATTCTTATTCTTATTCTTATTCTTATTCTACTCTACTCTACTCTACTCTACTCTACTCTACTCTACTCTACTCTACTCTACTCTACTCTACTCTACTCTATATTAAAGAAGATTTCTTTCCAACTCTCCATGGAAAAGCTGCATTTTACTATCCCAGGTTTTAGGAAACCTTTCTCCTAGAAAGGTAGGCACTGTACAGTAAATCCTCCTGACTTGAAGGTGAAGGGTAGTGTGGGTTTTTGGCACGCATCCGCAACTGAATTAACAAATCCATTCAAATGGGCAGATTTTTGTGCGGTCGGCCGACAACTCCCTTTCATGGAACAATGTAAGTTCCTTTTAGATGCAGAGCTACACAGGTGGCCAGCCGTGTTTCAAGTGGATGTGGTCGCTCTCCAAGATGCTGGTGGCTTCTTTTTTTTTTCTGTTTGACTGATCCTATCACACCTTCTTCCAAAGCTTCAGGAAACCAGGATGAATTGTGACCCTAGAGATGGTGTCTGAGTCAGCCATATGATCCCTGCCAGACCTTTTTCAACAAGGGTTGCACAAACTGCTTCTAGAAAATTAGTTAGAAATTTCCTAACAGTGAGAAAACTTAAACCAGTGGAACTGCCTGCCTTCAGAAGTTGTGGGTGCCTGAGTCTTTTAAGAATAGCAATAGTAGTTAGACTTATATACCGCTTCATAGGGCTTTCAGCCCTCTCTAAGCGGTTTACAGAGTCAGCATATTGCCCCCAACAACAATCCGGGTCCTCATTTTACCCACCTCGGAAGGATGGAAGGCTGAGTCAACCCTGAGCCGGTGAGATTTGAACAGCCGAACTGCTGAACTGCAGTCAGCTGAAGTAGCCTCCAGTGCTGCATTTAACCACTGTGCCACCTTGGCTCTAAGAAGAGACTGGACAGTCACTTGTCTGAAATGGCATAGGGCAGGGATGGCCAACTTTTTTCCCTTGGGTGCCTAAAGTGTGTGTGCATGCCAACACCCACAATTCAATGACCCTGCACAGGTCCTGCCCCCCCCCCATGCATGGGTGTGCCACCCCCCACGCATGTGCGTGCAACTCCTGTTTTTGGTGCTAGCAGGCCTCCCTGAAGCCTCCTGCGCAGCCTCCTCCATTTTGGTGCTAGCAGGCCTCCTTGAAGCTTCCTGGAACCAAAAATGATTCCCGTGCACGTGAGCGGGACCCCCACCCCCATGCATGCATGGGCGTCTCCCAGCAGAGACCCAAAAATCAGCTGGCCAGTGGGAGGCACATGCACATGTGCAGTGGAACTAACCTGGGCAACGGCTTGCGTGTCCGCAGAGATGGCTCTGCCTGCCACCTGTGGGCCTAGGGTCTCCTGGTCGAGCAGGGGGTTGGACGAGAAGACCTCCAAGGTTCCTTCCAACTCTGTTAGTCTCTCTCTTCTATGTTCTCCAGGATTGTTCTCTATCCAGTTGGCTTACGGGGATGTAGAAAGAGAATGGGCTTTACTTCCAATTACCTCCACTAGACCGATTAGATCCCTCAGATTAGGCCTCCTCCGAATTCCATCCGCCGGCCAGTGTCAACTGGCGACTACCCGGGGGAGGGCCTTCTCTGTGGCTGCTCCGACCCGCTGGAACGAACTCCCCGTGGAGAGTCGAACCCTCACCACCCTCCAGGCCTTCCGCAAAGCCCTTAAAACCTGGCTGTTCCGACAGGCCTGGGGCTAAAGAACTGTTGCCCCCGTCTCGAATTTGGTATGACTGTTGTGTTTTAATTATGCATTGTTTTTTATGTTGTTTTAAATTCTTTGTTTGTATCCCCCTTCCCTGGTTGAGTTGTGAGCCGCCCTGAGTCCCCTTCGGGGGAAAAGGGCAGCATATAAATAAAATCAACATTCAACAACATTCAACATTTACTACTGAGAAAATGCCAGGTTGCGCCTGGTTATAACATCACTGCCTTTATCCATTTTCATTCCCTGAAGCATCCATGGAGATGGTCAATCATCCAGGTCATGGTTGTCCCAAAGGTGCTTTTCCAAAAAGCAACTGGACTTTCTTTGGGGTTTCCTGCCCGCCCCCCCTTTGAAACATTTTGCTTTTTTATCCGAGATGCTTTTTCAATTCAGAACAGAAGAAGCTTCTTCGATGAGGAGCGAAACATTTTCAATGGAAAAAAACAAACCAACCATGAAAGTCCAGATGCCTTTTGGAAAAGCACCTTTGGGACATTCCTTGAAGCCCCTTTCTTCTCCACCTCTTTCTGCTTTTGTAAATGCTGTAAGGCACTTACAACTCACTAGGTTGCCTGTTCCTGCTGTAAAATTAACCTTGCGGAGAAATCCGACAACAGCGCGCCGACAGAAGCGCAATTTCATTTAAGGTAAGATTTACAGTTAGGTTTAGGGTTAGGTTTAGGGTTAGGTTTAGGGTTAGGTTTAGGGTTAGGGTTAGGTTTAGGGTTAGGTTGAGGGTTACGTTACAGCGCGCTTCTGTCGGCGCGCTTTTGTCGGCGCGCTTTAGGGCTAATTAGTCGCTCATTCGTCGCGCGGTTTTGTCACCGCGCTTTAGACACCACGGTTTAGTCAGGGTGCGCTTTTGTTGTGCGCGCATTTGTGGTGGAACCATCCTGCACTGTGTGTGCAGTTTTAACCTGGGGATGGTAGATTTTTCAATCAGAATAGAACTGGAAGGGACCTTGGAGGTCTTCTAATCCAACCTTCTGCTGAAGCAGGAGACCCTGTACCAGTAGTGGGATTCAAATAATTTAACAACCAGTTCTCTGCCCTAATGACCATCTTGGTAGGTGGGGCTCGGTGGTCATGTGACTGGGTGGGCTTGGCCAACTCAAGGTCACTCAAGGTTGATGGGCGCTTCGCCTTAGCTGTTACAATGGTAATAAGGGTTAACCGGAGAGGCAGTTTCTGTAAGCAGGGCAATAAAGATTAGGCTGGAAACAACACTAGAATGTTTACTTCCTGCCTTCCTTACAGGATTAGCCCTGTAAAGTGGGAAGAAACAAAAGGAGATTTCTTCCAACAATCAGTTCTCCGAACTCCTTAGAAAGTTACCAACCAGTTCTCCCGAATAGGTGCGAACTGACTGAATCCCACCACTGCCCTGTATCATTTCAGCCAAATGGCTGTCCAGTCTCTTCTTAAAAAGTCTCCAGTGATGGAGCACCCACAACTACTGAAGGCAACTTCTGCTCCACTGGTTAATTGTTCTCACTTGTTAGGAAGTTTCTCCTTAGTTCCAGGTTGCTCCTCTCCTTGATTAGTTTCCATCCCTTCTTTCTTTCTTTGCCTTCTGGTGCTTTGGAAAACGAGGTTGACTCCCTCGTCTTTATAGGAGCCTCTCAAATACTGAAATGCTTGTAAGTTGTGAGATGACCAGCAATCCTGTGCCTGGACAGTGAGCGTTATGCTAGGTCCTAATTTAGCCCTTTTTCTCTCTCTCTCTTTTTCTCAAAGTTCTTCGGTTACAAGGAAATGGCTCTTGCAAACTTCCTACGTGCTGGTGTAGCTTAGAAAGATTTACCTCCTCATGCATTTTTTTCCTCCTGAGAACTAAGTCCAAGTTCAGAGCCCTCTAACAGCTCCAGTTGACAGTTGCAACTGATAAAAGAGCTTTTGGGTGTGTTCAGGTTTTATGATAATGCACTTCGTAAACTGTGGAAATGACCTGTGAGCACAGATTTACGTGAATGAAGTTTGGCCACATAAATAACATTTTTTTTGAGTCCCACAGAACAGCGCCCTTCGTTCTCCACAGCAGATATTTCACTCCCTGCCTCTGGTTTCTATGAACACCCTCCCATCATTTCAACAAACATAGTTATGAATTTTATAGGTATGTTTAAAAATATCCCACTTAGGCTGCTAAATTAAATACCCATATATTTAGCTATCTGTGACAGTATGTTCCAAACGGACTGTGTAAAGCCATGCAATTAAATCTATATTGGGCAGTTACATAAATCTGTGGTCAAAATTTCCAAGGTGTTAAGTATCTCATGCGCCAATTGAAGCCACAGATAATTTCAGGTGTTCATCATCTTGGGCCCGGTTGGGCTGGAGAAACGTGCTAGCAGCCTGATACAACTGCAGCCTAATTTTTGCAAATGAGCCTAATGCTTGATAAATTAGCCTTGTCAACGGTTTCCAGAAACGCTGGCATTGAATGCAAACGATCTCATGCAGCTGGCTTCAAATGCAAACGATCTCGTGTGTGTGGAGAAAATAATAATAATAATTTGAAAAGCATAGTTGTTCACTCCTATCTTTGAGGAATAAGGAGAAATTGTGTTGGTTTTTGTTTTGTTTTGTTTTTTTACTCTGCGGGTTGGGATTGCAATGTGCCCTCATGTATACTAGGCTTGGTTTGATGGGAAATGACTATGAATCATGGCAGAATCATGGCATGACTGCATGAATCCAGTTGCCTTTTGAAAAAGTCCCTTTAGGACAACCATGACTTGGATGACTAAGAATCTCCCAAGACCAGGGGTGTCAAACACAAGGCCCATGGCCAGATCCAGCTGAAGGGATGTTTAGATCTGGCCCATGGTGCCTCTGTGTAGTGAAAATGGAGCCCCAGAGGGCTGCATGCAGCCCTCCTCAGCTCCATTTTTTCTGATAGAGGGTTGCAGGCAGTGCCGGATTTAGATGAAAAGAGGCCCTAGGCTATTCCACTTATGAGGCCCTTTCACCTCCCATTTTTAAGTTTGTAAATTACATGAGAGACAATAAAATACATCATTACTGTGATATATATCATATATATATATAGCTGGCCTCCTGACGGAGGGCGGCTTTGCTCTGCGGCAAAGGCAGCGAGGCCAGCCGCCTCCCCTGCTGTGCTCAGCTGCCCGGCTCGGCCCCCTCACCCTCACCTGCCTGGCCGCTGGTGGGCTCCGCGTCAACAGGGCGGCTACTGGGAGCGGCCGCGCCTCTCGCCCGACCGCCGGTGCCGGGAACGTGGGCGGGCTCCCCAACTGCCGCAGCGCTGGAACGATCTTAACCAATACATTTTTATGTTTGTTTATTAGACATATGCGTAGAATTTCTCCTTATTTTCGGTTCAGTGTTTTAGTGTTCACTGTTTTTAGAATAGGGTAATTTTAATTTTACTAACAATTTGAATGTAGGCCCCTCTTGATCTTGAGGCCCTAGGCTGAAGCCTAGTTAGCCTATAGGAAAATCCGGCCCTGGTTGCAGGAGGCAGTCACAGCCAAAGAAGGAACTTGCAAGAGCCATGCACGGCCCTCCCAAGCACTGTTTTTGCTGTTGGAGGTTGCAGGAGGCTGTCACAGCTGAAAATGGAGATCAGGTCCTGTTTTCCCTGGCAGAGTGTTCGGGCCATAACAGGCACCCCTGACATGAGTGATGCAGTGGTGGGTTCCTACCAGTTTGGACTGGCTCAGCCGAACCAGTAGTGGTTTGGTGGCCTGGGTCGCTGGAACCGGCAGTGACCCAGGGCTGCCACACCCCTGAACCGGTTCTCCAGGCGGCACTGTAGGCACTATCATCTTGTTTTTCAGTTCAGTGCATCCACAGAACAATTTTAATTTAATTGCACTGTGCATGTGCGCATGCACACTAGCAAACCGGCAGTATTGCCTGCCAGAACTCACGCCTGGAGTGATGTCAAGCTGGCCATGCCCCCCCTGCCCCCCCCCCCGAAGTCAAACACAACCCTGATGCGGCCCTCAATGAAATCAAGTTTGACACCCCTGCCCTAGATAAATCATGGCAGAAGGACCTGTCTTTCATCCTGGGCTTTCGAGGAGGCATGGCAGTGTTCCGTGCTGGTTTCCTCCAGATATTGAACAGGTTGAGGTTTCACGAAGATCCTGAAAATGGGATGTGATGGATAGACCCTCATCTGACACTCCTGATCGCTGGTTCCATCATGGTCCCTTTGCTTCTTTGATCAGATGCAAAGAGGGGTGCAGTTGGCAGAATATGACAGACCCAGAAGCCCCCATCCTGATCCCATTGTTGATAAGAACCAATGAGACAAACTGACATTATAAACTGGTTAAAGCCCTGTTGCTTTGTATGGACTTGACGGTTCCTCTGTTTTAACTTTTTTTTAACTTGGGGACTTAGTCACAACCAGTTTTAGTGAGGTTGTGACCTGTTCTGTATACATTCTCTCCTTTGCTGGATGTCTTTTCTTGTTAATATTACGTGAGATTCTGTGTCTGTTCACCCTTTGAGTCCTGCCTCCTTAGATCTTTTTGATCTTAGTTGAATTTTCCACGTTTGAGTGATGTTTGCACCATTGAAGAAAATCTGGATGGAAAGGGTAGAATATCCTTTGTGTCTCCATGTAATGATCAACATGGAGAGTAAAGCTTTGGTTGGTAGGCATCTTCTGAAATGGCTGCTACTGCATGTGTTGTACTAAAGGGAAACTGGAGCCTGCATTTGCTAGGAGAACTTACAGTGAGTCCATAAGTGTGATTTCTTTCTGCTGTACCCATTAATCCATGTTTTATTGATTTTCTGATAAAAACCTATTGTGTTTGGCCATTGGAAACAAATATCTATAGGATTTGTTGATGATTCTAAAAGCTACCCAATAAAAGAATGATGCCCCAACGGTATCCCAACTGGCCAGTTGTGTTCTCACAAGAAGTAGTGTGTAAAGAGGAGAACCTAAGGATCCATCTCAGTATTTCCGGCTTTCTAAGAGATGTTTGCTGGTGTCTGCATTTGTTCATGAATCTGATAACCTGAATTTTGTGACCATAGTACACACAGTAACTGGAGTTCTGAAGGTGAGCAGAAATGCTGAAGAAGGTTCTTCCTTAAGAACCTTAAATGGTCTAGATCTTTATTCTTGTTTCTCATACTGAATGTCAGAGATTTCAGGTTGTATAGGAAGATCATGTGGGGTAGCTCCTCTTTGCCATTAATATGGCAGTCTGGAAGTTGGTGGATTCCTTCTCAAACAGTGTAGGTAAAAACTCTGCTATTGTAACTTCTGTTCTGGGGAAACACCATCAGAAGGGGTTTTGGGCAGCCCTACATCATGATACATACAATGAGACAGGTATGTAGAATGTGCTCAACCACAATGCAGTTTGGCTTAACACAATATGGCTCCAAAGTTTGTAAATCTTGGTTATTGGCTTCATGTGTTATGTGAACCTAATTGGTTGTGACTTAGTTCACCAACCGTAACTTAGTGTAGTAGATCAACTGAGATTTACACAGTCCCTGTTGGGTGTTGTATTTTGAATGCTGTGCCATATAAGATCTTTCTTGCAGCCAGAAGAAAAGGATATAAGGGAGTAATAGCATAGTACTTGTGTTGGAAGCACCAAGGTGCTTCCAGGTTGACCAGATTAGCCAGTGATATCACCATTGCCCTGGGGATGCTCAGTTGGGGGCTCTTCACGCCCCCAGCAGGAGCTGGAGTGAAGGACAAGAGCTCAATCCTGCCCCACAGTAGCTCCTGGGCCTCGAACGTGGGCTTGCTAACTGACATTCCAACCGTGCCCAGTTGGGAGTTCCTTTCTTGTCCCTACTAGGAGCTGGAGCAAAGGAAGGGAGCTCAAACCTTGGGACTCGAACGCGGGCTTGCTAACTGACATTCCAACCGTGCCCAGTTGGGAGCTCCTTTCTTGTCCCTACTAGGAGCTGGAGCAAAGGAAGGGAGCTCAAACCTTGGGTCTCGAACGCGGGCTTGCTAACGGACATTCCAACCAGTTGGGAGTTCCTTTCTTGTCCCCATTAGGAGCTGGAGCAAAGTAAGGGAACTCAAACCTCGGGTTTTGAATGTGGGCTTGCTAACCTCCCACCCAGCATCCTAACCATGCGAGCCACCGTGCTTCTGGGGAGCCAGGATTAATCCAAAGAAATTCTCCTATGAAAGTGTGAATTGTTTTTGTTTTTTTAAAAAATATTGCCTGTCGAACCAAGGAATATTGACTGACTTTTCTGCCTTTTTGGATGTTTTCAGGAGAGAAGCCATACAAATGCACTTGGGAAGGATGTGACTGGAGATTTGCTCGCTCGGACGAGTTGACCCGCCACTACCGGAAGCACACGGGCGCCAAGCCCTTCCAGTGCGCCGTCTGCAGCCGCAGCTTCTCACGCTCCGATCACCTGGCCCTGCACATGAAGCGCCACCAGAACTGAGCTGCGTCTTCACAAGGCAGGGGGCACCTATGCAACGTGTGGGCGACCCAAGTACCCTCCCCCTTCCATTAGAAATAGCTAAGGGTTTGCCTGCGTACGAACTCTTCCTTTTTAGAAGCAGAAAAATAATAATAATAATAATGAGGCTAGAAGAAACTGGAAATGTATATTTTGTATATTTATGAGGAAACAGGGAAGACACGGTCCAGAGAGACATGGATTGTTTGACTGCTTTAATGCCCTGTGACTCTATTCTTTGTATCTTGGACTTAAGTCCTACAGGTTTCATCTCAGGGCTGCCTGTCATGACGTTGTTGTTGGGTTTATTTTTGCAGATGGGGGGGGTGTTGGGTGGGTGGTTGGGCGATTCCGGGTAAGCCAAAAGGGGCTCTCCAATTTGATCACGTGGCCCTCGGTCGCTCCATGGCGGAGCAGCATCATGGGTCTCCAAGTCCCAGTTCTCAGCCAACGGCTGTGCAGGTCCGTTCATCGGTTTCAATCATAAGCGTTGCCAGAATTTAAAATGGAATAAAAAAGAATAAGCTGCGGTGCTTCACTGCTTCTTTCTCTCTCCTTGTCCCTCTTGCTCTGGGAGAGTAGAAAGAAAGAAAGAGAAAAGAAGGCCATTTGACCCCGCAGCCGTGGTTTGCTGTGGCCACAGAAACCAGGACTGTCAACACTTTCAGTGGTTAGCTTTCAGGTCCTGGTTTTTTTCAGCCACAAAAAGCGCTACCTTCTGGTTCAAGGACTCTCATTCCTGTTCTGGTGCTCATCTGCACAAAAGGAGGGGAGTAGGAAGAGGAGATTTGTCTCACTCCACCTTCTGATCCTGGAAACCATGGATGACACGGGCCTCTGACCAACTGGCTCTATTTTGTCCATGAACCCAAAAAGACAACGGAAGATTCATCCTTTTGACATTCTGATTCTCTGGGGATTTTGTGCACTCGCTTTGCACAAATTGTAATTATAATCCTTGGCAGTGAATGGATGTAAGGCAGATAAAAATATATTGCATAAATATGCTTCACTCATGTTTCCAAAAATACATGAGAAGCGGGTCCCTAAATCCTAAGTATTATATTTGAAAATCTGCATTATCTGTAATTTTAGAAGCCTGACCAAAACACTTTTAATCAGACAGTGTTTTTTTTAAAAAATAATTTAATATGAACTGACAGCCAAATGAATCCAGAGAACAACCCCGCAATTTATTTTCTGTCAAAACTGTACTGGATGTTTTTTTTTTTTTTTTAAATACTTGTTATATTTTATATTTTTTTCTGTGGAGATGAAATATATAGAGATGAAATTCATAATAGCCATAGAACAAAAATGTTCCATATGTTGCATGTCTACCATGACAAAGATTTTGTAAATATGCAAATCAGCTCTTAATGTGTTTTTTTTTTTAAATCACAAAAGGCATTTTCTACAAATCGGTTAGGATAAGTGCCAAGCATCTGCACTAGGAACAGTTCGGTCTGGCACGTCTAATATTCAGTGTATGCGTTCATAAGGATTCACTGAGTGTTTAAAGTTTAGAATCCATATTTCCCCCCGGTGGTGTAAGAGGACAACCGTTTTCCACAACGCCAGCTATTCAGCAACTGTCAGAAGCTTTAAATAACGAGAGGCTCTAAGACTAATGTTAAACCTTTTACTATAAGCTAAACTTAGTTCTGCTTTAAAAAGAAGGATTTAGAACATGATTTTAGAATATCAGAACGCTAAGCTGGTGAAACATTAATGTAATATCTTGTGAATTTTGCTCACCCCGATTCAGTGTGTGCCAGAGACCTTTGAAAGTACTTTGAATTGCACCGAGGTTGGGAAAAATAAAAAAGAAAGCTAATCAGCCTGAACAGGGCCTGAAAATAGGGATGAGACTTTGCTGCGTCTTGTTAACAAAAAGGAAGTATAGTCCCAAATTTTGTCCAGTGAGACAAATCTTGAAATTGTCTGGGCGTTCATCTCTGTAAGGTACATAGCTGGATCTGGGAGACTCAGCTTTCCACAACATAAAAAGTACTGTAATTTTAAGAGGAAGAAGTTGTAATTAAAATGAAAACATCACCGCTGTGCAAATGCGTTGTAATGCCAAAGGAAGAGCTGACATGGCAAAATGTCTTTTAGCTAAAAATGGGACAAGGGATCCCATTCCAAGGTGACCAGAGCTGGCCTGCAGAAATCCAGGTGACCACTAGGTGGTGGAGAACTCCGACTCATGGTTGCCCTCTAGAGCAGGAGTGCCGGATCCGGCCTGCAGGGGGCTTACCTCTGGCCTGTAGGGCCACCCTAGAAACAGCCTAAAGGGGGCTAGAAGGACCCCTAGAAGGACTGGCCCGCGGTGCCTCTGCCAGCAAAAATGGAACTCGGGAGGGCCACATCAGTGGTGGGTTTCAAAAATTGTTGGAACCTACTCTGTGGGTGTGGCCTCCTTTGTGGGAGTGGCTTGCCACCCATGTGACCTAATGGGAGTGGCTTGCCGCCCATGTGTCCGGATATGAAATTATGAATTAGTACTTAGGTCGGTCCAAGTAGCTATTCAGAAACTCTGGCATTGAAGCATGCAAGTCGTAAAGCTGTCAAGTTACAAGATCCTTGCCAGTGGTGGGTTTCAAATTTTTTTGGAACCTCTTCTGTAGGTGTGGCCTGCTTTCCGGATCCACTGGTGGAACCTCTTCTAACCGGTTCGGTAGATTTGACAAACCAGTTCTACCGAATAGGTGCGAACTGGTAGGAACCCACCTCTGGGCCACGTGCATCCCTCCTGAGCCCCATTTTCACTGGCAGAGAGTTGAAAGAGGCCATCATAACTGAAAACAGAGCTCGGGAGCCCATTTCTGTTGGCAGAGCACTTGGGCCACCACAGGCGCCCCCAACACGAGTGACATCGAGCTGGCCATCCCCACCCTGGCCACGCCAGATCCGACCCCCTGAGATCAGACACAACCCTGATTAATGAAAACAAATTTGACACCCCTGCTCTAGAGGTTGCCAGTTTTGTGCAGCTTATACCTGGGAGCTCTAGACAGCTCTGCCATTACTCTTCCTTGAAGAGTACTCTCTTCTTACATACATTACTCTTCTTACTCTTCATTTTATTCTGCCGGGACCCTTTTGTCTACCCCCCCCCCCCTTATTGTTTCCATAAAGCCTATGAAGGCTGGAAAAAATGCCTGCAGGGACACCCAACCAGAACCAGGAACAGCACCAAGATGGTGAGACAAAACCCCGAGGTGGTATTCACTTACCTTCCCTACCGGTACGCAAATGTGAGCATGCGTCGCTTGCTCACTTTGCTCTTGCGCATCTTGTTTGCATGTATGCACTTCTTTCTGTGCACATGCAGGGCTCGCGCATTATGTCAGGGCAGGTGGGTGGAGCCTGCCACAGCCAGCGCTACTGGTTCACCCTAACTGGAGAGAACCAGCTGAATGCCACCTCTGGACAAACCACATTTAGTAGGAAAGAATGCCAGCGTTGGAACATATGGAATGGAAGTCCTGTACAGTTGGACTAATCTTTCAAGGGTAATGAAATTGCCTGTTCTCTTGCTTCAAAACAAATCTATTGATTTCAATCCATAAGCGAAATGGTATCTTTCATGCTAATCTAAACACAGCGTTAGATTCACAGGCTATTGCTAACTTTTTTAGAGGTAGGAAAGGAAACTGCTGCCAGCTGACTTGGAGATTTAATCTCAAGTCCTTGTTCTTAGATGCGAGTTACCAATTAGGTGAGAGACTCCATCAATGTATTTATTGAGAAATAAATCTGTTCATTTCTTCATGGAGCAAAGAAGGAGTGAACAGGTTTGGCTCATCCAGCACTTCCTGGTCCTTTGGACTTCAGAGGGGCAGAATCCAATATGTGCTTCCTGTCATACCCGCAGGGGTGGGCTGCTATGGGTTTGCCCAGATTCGGGAGAACCCGTAATTAATGTTATAGGCGGTTCGGACAACCTCCAAATCCCATCCCTGGCTGGCCCCGCCCCTCCAGGAGTCCCCACGCAGGCCTGTTTTGGATGCTAGGCAAATGCAGGGCCTACGCGGAGGCTCAGGGAGAGGGAAAAACAGGCCTCCATGAAGTTCCGGAAGCCTGAAAATGGGCCCAGTTTCTGGCCTTCCGGAGGCTTCTCCAGAATCCCGGGGGAAGCAGTTTTTGCCCTCCCAGAGGCTCGAGGAAAGCTTCTAGGGGCCTGGGGAAGGCAAAAAATGTCCTCGTCCCCCCACGGTGCAGGAGGCTGTCTAGGCCATGCCCACCATGACTGTGCCCAGCCCAGCGACTGGGCAGAAGTATCCGTTGCTGAAATTTTTGAAGCCCACCCCTGCATACCTGTGATTACTCAGAACCTAAGTCCCATGGAGTTCCACAGGCTTATTTCCCATCAAATTTACTTTTATCCGAACCAATAAGAGCAAACAGAATTATTTGGTAGCTGGGATTTACAATTCAAATCTTAAATGGATACTTATTCGGCTTCCTTCTCCTGACTATGTTCATCTATTGCATAAGGTTTAGGATTTGTTCTGAATTGTGGTTTGTTGAACAAGCATTGAGCAAGCCTCAATCCATCCTGCAGTCCAGCAAAATAACACTGACTTAATGGGACATGGCCTAGTTTCTTTTTCTTTGTTAAAATTCAGAAGTGAAACACCAAAAGAGTCCAGGAATAAGCTATCCTGACATAACAAGCTAGGATCTGTAAGCCAGCCACCAATCATGGCAAGCGGTATGTTCTTTTAATTAGTTTTTGGTTTTTGTTGTTATATTCAGCCGGCAACAACTGACATGATGATCTAGAACTGTGAGCTAACTAGCCTTCCCTCCGAGTAAAGTGTGTAGATAGGATAAGAAATCCCTCATAGCTGTATTTTTGTTGTTGTCTTTTAAAAATTATATTTTTTACCGTTCAGTCCGGGTCAGTTATTTGGCCAACGAGTATTATTTGTGGAGACAGAGTAGCCTTCGAAGGAGTAAGGCTCTAAATATATATATGTGTATTTTTAAAAAGCAGCAGAATGTGTCAAATTCTTTGTCTTGAAGACTCCCTCCCCAAAGATGTGGGGAACCTTAAGTTCAGTCCTATAAACTTTTTTGAGGTTCGCCAGCTAGATAGGCCCATGCCAGTGGTGGTATTCAGTCAGTTTGGACCGGTGCTATGCCGTCCGATTTAGCCATGTTTTCTATGCTGTGCGCATGCGTGTAAGTAGCGTGCACTCACATTTTCAGTGTGTAACCAACCAGAGGTAAAATTTATGGGAAACCCACTTCTGGCCCATGTACAGAACAGCGGGTTTTGAGAAAGGACAATCAGGAGGGCTGCTTTTTAAGTTTTGAGTTGCACATCTGGCAACATTGAAAATTTTGAGTAGATAATTGGGGTCCTTTTCTTTGGACAAAGTCCACAAGGTAGAGAGGGATGTTTTGCATTTTTTTTTTTACCCTGCCTCTGCTTCTGCCGAGGAATCCCTGTGCTTCTCTTTTTAAAAAAAATAGCCCACCCAAATTTCATTCTAGAAGATGTTTTGAAGTTCAAAGTTATTTGACATGGAGTACTGTCCAAGCCTGTTGAGTCACATTGCTGCAACCTTCCTGTCGAAGAGCCAAAAATCTTATATTTCGTAGGAAAAAGTTAGCACTAACCTGCATGACTCTTACATCGTTTTCATAACCATTTGATATTTTGTTCAGATATCTTCAGAAAGAGTGAAAAATCCTCAAATTTTAAGCTTCACCCCGTGTTGGCCTAAATGTTTGGTTTGGATCCTAGTATAGGATGAAGAGTGGAAAGGGAGAAGATTCGACTGCTTATTTGTGATCCAAAGGATTTGGATCACAAATAAGCAACTCAGATGGATCCTGTGAGAGGATCCTTAAGATCGAGGCTACTTATAAACTAATTTTTCCCCTTCCTGATGTTTGATCAACAAGCTGTTCCAGATTAGAAGACAACAGAAGAACGCTCAGCCTGTGTTAGTGGAATATTCCCAACCATATTATAAAATAGAATGGCTGAGCCAAAACCAAATAGATTAAATGAGTTGTGTGAAGGTAACTCTTTGGTTCTGGCTTAATGGCTTCTATGAACAGAACAGTAGTGAACATGGCTACAGGCTGCTAATTTGTTAACTCTGGTGTAACCCAATTATTCTATCTGTGGTAGTGCAGGCGATTACAATTCAGCATTGCAGGCTAATTCTGCCAACTGCCAGCTGTTTGATTCTCACCGGCTCATGGTTGACTCAGCCTTCCATCCTTCCAACATCGGTAAAACGAGGACCCAGTTTGTTGGGGGCAAGATGCTGACTTTGCAAACCGCTTAAGAGAGGGCTATAAAGCCCTGTGAAGCGGTATATAAGTCTAAGCGCTATTGCTTGCCTTGTCTACCTTGACTCAAGTCTTCTTGAGTTCAGTTGGACATTCTCACTTGAGTGATATGGAATTGCAGCTATAATCTCATAGGATTGAAAGATTTTGAGAGCTGATCCACTCCTTGTTCCCAAGTTCAGTCTAAGGAATAGGATTCCTTCTTTTAGGCATAGCTATGGTGCAGGGGGTGAAGACACAGCAGGTTGTAACTTTTACAGCTCTCAAAAGTCATCACATGGGTGTAGATGGGACTTTTTGGATCACAGCTATTAAAACTGTAATATCATGCTGTCAAACCAAAGGGTTAAAAAATTAAATAACTGACATGCCAAAAAAAAAAGAAAAAAGCTCACAGCAAACTTTGTTCAAACTAGTGTTTGCATCTTTTTATTTATTTTTGTGGTATATGGTAGAAATTTTTTAGGAAACAAATTTTCCATAGACTTGATAAATTTAAAAAGAAAAGTTTGTTATAGGTTTTTTAAGCGTTCCTCTGAATTGTAAATAGATGATGTACATATTTTTTTTTGTAAGGCTTCAAATGTTTAATCCTGAAAAAAAAATACCCTACAGAAACTCGAGAATATTGGTTGCTGTTTTGCTGCTTCCCTTCAGATCTCTCTTTTTCCTTCCCTCTCCTTATATTTTTTTGTATGGTGACATATCCTATGCAAATGATCGAGCAAACAGCGATATTACTGTTGAAAGATATTGAAATGGTTTATATATAAAAGACAAACAATTTTTGACAATAAAAAGTGCCTAAAAATTGTGGTGTGGAACTCGTTATACCCATGTGAGAAAAATCTCTCTCTCTCTCTCTCCTCTCTCTCTCTCTCTCTCCTCTCTCTCCTCTCTCACCTCTCCTCTCTCTCTCTCTCTCTCTGTGTGTGTGTGTGTGTGAGTGTGTGTGTGTGTGTGTGAATACATGTTGTGTTTAAGGATTTTGAAAGACTCTGGTTCATCTGGTGAAAGCCATTCTTCTAAAGAAGAACATGATATGATAGCTTTATTGATTAGCCTATGGCAGAGGTGGGTTTCTGCCAGTTCGGCCTGGAGTGGGCAAACCAGTAGTGGCGGTGGTGGGAGGTTCCACCCACCCACGCCCTTCCGCGCAAGCAAGCGATCGAACCGGTAGTAAAAAAAATTGGAAACCCACCACTGGCCTATAAGCCATATCAAAGCACAAGGTTAACACACATATCACCAATAAAATCTTATACAAACAATTTAAAATAAGAGTAAGGTAAAATACAAACCATTGCCCCAGCTCAGCTCCACCGTGCATGTGTGTGCGCCTCCTGCCAGCCAGCTGATTTTTGGGTCTCTGCCCTGCATGTGAAAGATGTACAAGCATGTGTGTGTGTGTGTGGGGGGCAGCTGGGATCACATGTGCATGTATGAGAGGGATGGGGGGAGCATGGGGATGTATTGTGGGTGTTGGCAAGGGCGTATGCATTGTCACAGGTGTGCACACAATTTCATCATGTGAGGAGAAAAAGGTTATACATCATTGCACTATACTATAACGCTCTAACTCCACGCATGGTAGAACTTGCCTCCAAAGGAAGAGAATGAGATTGCTTGATAGGACAGGCAATCCTTGAGGCGTATGGTCCAGACCAGTGGTTGGATTTAAATAATTTAACAACCTGTTCTCTGCCCTAATGACCATCTGGATAGGTGGGGCTAGGTGGTCATGTGACTGGGTGGGCGTGGCCAACTCAAGGTCACTCGGGTCGATGGACGCTTCGTCTTAGCTGTTACAATGTAATAAGGGTTAACCGGAGGGGCAGTTTCTGTAAGCAGGGCAATAAAGATTAGGCTAGAAACAACACCAGAATGTTTCCTTCCTGCCTTCCTTATAGGATTAGCCCTGTAAAGTGGAAAAAAAACAAAAGGAGATTTCTTCCAACAACCGGTTCTCTGAACTGCTTAGAAATTTAACAACAAGTTCTCCCGAGTAGGTGCGAACTGGCTGAATCCCACCACTGGTCCAGACATTGACTTCTGATATGGTCCTATAGCCTTTTCTGGCAACAAAACTGAAGTGTTTGGCTTCTGCCTTCTGCTGAGGTATTGGTGGTGGCCCAATGGTTAAAATGCGATATTGCAGGCTGCCAACAGCTTGGAGTTCGATCCTGACTGGCTCAAGATGTACTTCCATCCTTCTGAGACTGATAAAACGAGGACCCAAATTGTTGGGGGCAATGTGCTGACTCTATAAACCACTTAGAGAAGACTGTAAAGCACTACGAAGTGGTATATAAGTCTAAGTGCTATTGCTGCTCCTATTGCTATTTCCCACTGGGTCGCATGTAAAACCTAACCAGTCTGATTCTGCTTAGTTGTCATTGTAAACACCATTCAAAGAGGTGTTATAGCCTAGCAGGTCTTCCTTAGGTGTCTTCTGTTCTCTGTTGTTTACTTACTCCCCAGATAAATAAGGCGCATAAACAGAGAAGCAGATTTCCACTAAAGAACAAAAGAAATGTCTTGAAAGACAAGACATCACAGTTATCTATGAACTCAATTTATCAACAACCCCTTTTGAAGAAATACTAACACTAGGTACTAAGGGAATTAAAATTGCCTGGATATGAGCACACATCGATCCTCAAACTAGCCAACTACATTTTAGTCACATTGATGAGAGACTTACTAGGATATTTGGTGGATGATAGTCTGACCCCCATCCACAAAGATAGAATAGGCCTGTCCTAAAAAGCCTATTAAAAAGATAGAAAATCTTTGCTAGGTGTGGGATCAACAGGTGGAGAAAAGTTTAACCTTGCTGTTTATTTTGTGTTGATGTGTAATTCTCTGTACAGAAAACAGTTTTTTAAAAAAGAAATTTGATTCAGTCTCTAGCGAGACTGCCACCAGCTGCCATTTCAGCCAAGATCTGCAGAGAGAGAGAAAGAGAGAGAGGAGGAGGGAGAGGAGGAGGAAAAGAAGAAGAAGAAGAGGAGGAGGGAGAAGGGGAAAGAAAAGGAGGAAAAGAGGAGAAGGAGGAGAAGTGGAGGAGAAAGAGGAGGAGGAGGAGAGGTAGTAGAGGAGGAGAAGAAGAGGAGGAGGAGGAGGAGGAGGAGAAGGAGAAAAAGAAGAAGGAGGAGAGGAGGAGGGAGAAGGGGAAGGAAAAGGAGGAAAAGAGGAGAAGGAGGAGAAGTGGAAGAGGAGGAGGAAGAGGAGGAGAGGTAGTAGAGGAGGAGAAGAAGAAGAGGAGGAGGAGGAGAAGGAGAAAAAGAGAAGAAGGAGAAGAGGGAGAAGGGGAAGGAAAAGGAGGAAAAGAGGAGAAGGAGGAGAAGTGGAGGAGGAGGAGGAAGAGGAGGAGAGGTAGTAGAGGAGGAGAAGAAGAAGAGGAGGAGGAGGAGGAGAAGGAGAAAAAGAGAAGAAGGAGAGGAGGAGGGAGAAGGGGAAGGAGGAAAAGAGGAGAAGGAGAAGTGGAGGAGGAGGAGGAAGAGGAGGAGAGGTAGTAGAGGAGGAGAAGAAGAAGAGGAGGAAGAGGAGAAGAAAGAGGAGAGGAGGAGGAGGAGGGAGAAGGAGAAGGAGAGGAGGAGGATGTTAGTGCAATGCTGCATCTAAGCCAAGATCTACTTGAGCCTTGGCTGAGACTTAATACGATTTTCCACACTGAATAATAGGCTTTTCTCTGCACAAGTCTCGTTTTTCCAAACTCTGTTTAGCATCCTCAGATTCACCCTCCCTTCTTTTTAAATTAAAAAACCCCCTTAGATCCACTCAGTCTTGATGGGGGTGGGGAGTTCACACAAAAATCTAAAGCACCCCTCAGAAGGGGAAGGGCCTTGCTTCATCTTTGAAATATTAACAGCCACAATCAAATGAAATGTGAGCATTTCAAGAGGACACAGCATGCCTCCGGATGTTTCGGCTAATTTCTGTGATATAAAAGGGCTTTTCAGTCGTCTCCAAGAAGCCAGTCCTCGCAAAGAGGAGAGAAACTTGATTATCAAATGATGTTAGCCAGGGCCATCTGTAAATACATCCGTCACGGTGATGGCAAATGTTGTTTTGCCTAAGGTGAAAGGCGGAGGCTGCCCATAAACGTGCCTACTGCAAGGGCCTGAGTCAAGCTCTTGCACCCTGGCTTCTGAAGGGGGAATGGGACCACTTGCCACAGCCAACTTGCTACAGCTAACTCACCATGGCCAATTCACCATAGCCAACTCATCATGGCCAATGCATTGTAGCCAACTCATCATGGCCAACCTACTGCAGGACAGCTCACCATGGGACAATATACTGTCACAATTCTACTTAATTCTATTTAATTGTTTAAAATAAATAAAAACATTTTAATTTTTGCTATTCACATTTCATTCTGTCCCTCATTTTGCATCCTTTTTTAAAAATGATTCTGTTCCACCATTTCTTTAATATTAGTGTAACACTTATCCTTCAGCGAGTTGTCCTGTAGCGGAATGGCCATGGCAGCTGCTGAGCGCCATGGAGAGTTGGCCATGGAGAGTTGGCCATGGAGACTTGGCCATGGCATGTTGGCCATGACGGGTTGGCCATGGAGAGTTGGCCATGGAGAGTTGGCCATGGTGAGTTGGCCATGGCAAGTTGGCCATGGCATGTTGGCCATGATGAGTTGGCCATGGAGAGTTGGCCATGGTGAGTTGGCCATGGTGAGTTGGCCATGGTGAGTTGGCCATGGTGTGTTGGCCATGGTGTGTTGGCCATGGTGAGTTGGCCATGGCGAGTTGGCCATGGCGAATTGGCCATGGCGAGTTGGCCATGGCGAGTTGGCCCTGGTGTATTGTACATGAGACTTTATGGAATCCCAGTCCAGGAATCATCTCAAGCCACCTTAAGGTTGGATGCCTATTCCTTCAGCAAGAAAGGGAGCCTCTCATTGCACTACTTAAGTATCCGCAGACAGGAGCTGGACCCCAAAAGCAAGCAACTGAGCCCAACACCCATTCACATGGAAGAAAGTCTCAGCCAATTCAGTGAGACTCCCTTCTAAATGGGCACGTCCTGTAGGCTGGTGGAGGTCTCAGTCCATTCCTATTGTCAATGAGGGCAATAACTGATCTTCGTGGATTTGCATCTTATGGAAGATAGTCATGTTGAGAAGCGGAAAGACCTTGGCAAACTAAATAGCAATAGCACTTAGACTTATATACCACTTCACAGTGCTTTTGCAGCCTTCTCTAAACAGTTTACAGAGTCAGCATAACTTTCCTAGTATAGGATGAAGCGTGGAAAGAGAGAAGGTCCAACTGCACAATATAGTTAAAGGATCTGGATCATAAATAAGCAATTCAGGTGGATCCTGAGAGGATCCTTAGGATCGAGGCTGCTTATAAACTAATTTTCCCCCTTCCTGAAGTTTGATCAACAAGCTGTTCCAGATCGGAAGACAACAGAAGAACACTCAGCCTGCATTAGTGGAATATTCCCAACCATATTATAAAACAGAATGGCTGACCCAAAACCAAATAGATTAAATGAGTTGTGTGAACGTAACTCTTTAGTTCTGGCTTAATGGCTCCTATGAACAGAACAGTAGTGAACATGGCCTCAGGCTGCTAATTTGTTAACTCTGGTGCAACCCAATTATTCTATCTGTGCTGGCGCAGGCGATTACAATTCAGCATTGCAGGCTAATTCTGCCAACTGCCAGCAGTTCAATTCTCACTGGCTCAAGGTTGGCTCAGCCTTCCATCCTTCCAAGGATGGTAAAATGAGGACCCAAAATTGTTGGGGGCAAGATGCTGACTCTGTAAACTGCTTAGAGAGAGCTGTGAAGCGGTATATAAGCCTAAGTGCTACTGCTGTTGCTATCCCTGCACTTGGAGGGGTTAATGTAGAAACCAAGAACAGCTCTTGCTCACACTTGACACAAGCCCTTCCTTGGCTTCAGCACTTTTGCTTCGTTGATCATATTGCTGAGTGAGAAACGCAACACATGGAGGATCAGCTGGGGCTAAACCTCGAGAAGCAAAGAGCTTTATTGAATGTGTGAGGATTCAGGTTCAACGTTGTACTAAGAGTAGACCTGGGGAGCACCAGCCACTTGGCCAAAGTGAGAACCTGCAGTGCGGAAGGGATGTATCCTCCCTGTTTGTAAAAGATGGGGCAAGTCAACCGATCACCTCTGGCCAGGTGCTGATCCTGCTCTGAACCACAGAAGACTAGGCCCTGTCCTTCCTCCCTCTATCCCTGCACATATCTTCATCTCAATAATTGCCATTGTGGTTACAACATTGGTCATCTGCACTTATTGCTATTTAATTGGTTTGGGGAATAATGGGAAGATGGATTTAATGGACCACATGCACCTTTCATGGAACGCTGACCATTTCACTGTGCATGTGCCAAAGGGGTATCAAAGTTGGACCTTGGTCAGGCATGAGAGGGACAATGGGAACATTTTAATTGCTAACACTGGGATTACGGCTGACGGCTTACGATGGCTTGAAGAGCAGGTGGAAAATGGGAGGAGGGCACTGAATTGTGTAGAATATAGAAGACATTTCCTTTTAAGAAGGAGAAGAAAAGGAGCAGTTTCTTTGAAGCCCACAGTTTTATGACATCTTCGTCCTTGGGAACTGAACAGTAAAGATGACTCGAGCCGCTTCAGGCTTTGCAAAATTATTACCAATGAAAGGTGGAGGAGATTTATCATGAAGCTGGAGTGGCCATTAAAACATCAAAGGCAATGTGTGACTTGAGCTTTACTTGTCACCATACAGATTATTTACTGTAGGATGATTTGGGTCCTTTTATAGTTAACAGGATGATATTAATAGGAAAGCTTGAATATTTGGAGGTACTTTCCCTTTTGCCTCTCCAGTACTTACAATAAACCTGTGATTTCATGACTTACTTCCCATGGAGAAACACAAAACACAGACAATATCTTTGTAAGAAAGAATCTCACCTCTGGCTTCTTGAGCTGGTGGGCCAGGATCAGACCTCAATTCTCTCTCTGTGTCTTGGACTGAATATCTATGGAGATTCTCAATCATGTCATGATTGTCCCAAAGGTGCTTTTCAAAAGGCAATTGGACATTCTTGGTAAGTCCAGTTATTTTTGAAAAGCACCTCTGGGGTGTTTGGGACTGGTCCACTCATCCCATCACAAGTGTGGATCCGGAGAACATGAAAAGTTTCCCCAAGATTAGCATCAAGAGATCTTCTGCCCTTTTCTCCTGCCTCCTCAATGCTACAGCTAACTTTCTTCCATTAAAAGCAAATTTGGTTTTTCAGGGCACCATTTTTATTATCTTTTTAAATGTCAGCCAGGAGCATTTAACACATGTCCCGATTTATTATTTTTTTAAAAAGTATCAGCATGCAACTAAAATAATTCACCGTTGCCATAGTCTTAACTATGGTTTTCCCAGTTGCAATGTATGGCTGTGAAAATTGGACCATAAGAAAAGCTAAGCACCAAAGAATTGAGGCCTTTGAACTATGGTGCTGGAGAAGACTCCTGTGAATCTCTTGGACTGTAAGGTGATCAAACCGGTCTGTCCTAGAGGAGATCAACCCTGACTGCTCTTTAGAAGGCCAGATCCTGAAGAGGAAACTCAAATACTTTGGCTACCTAATGAGAAGGAAGGACTCACTGGAGAAGAGCCTCATGCTGGGAACGATTGAGGGCAAAAGAAGAAGGGGACGACAGAGAATGAGTGGCTGGATGGAGTCACTGAAGCAGTTGGCATGACCTTAAATGGACTCCAGGAGATGGTAAAGGACAGGAAAGCCTGGAGGAATATTTGTCCATGAGATCGCGATGTGCTGGACACGACTTCTCAACAACAACATAGTCTTAACAATGCTGCAATGTGGTGTTTTTTTTAAAAAAGGATATTTTTCCCCACACCCAAACCTGTTTTAAGCAAGATGGTGAATGTGGGTGTCATGAGGATTTTATGGTTGAGCAGGATGGTGACACAATGCAATGTCCTCTTTCCATTTTGCTCATTTCCAACCATCTTATCTTCTTGAAAGGTTTTTTGGACGTGAGATTTTCCAAATGTAGGGGGGAAAAAAGTCTTACAAGAAGGCCAGAAGGGTTGAAAGACATCTTCCTGAAAATAAGAGCGTCATTTCTAATCTTTGAGGAATCATAGAGTTGCTGAAATATGTCTTGTCCTCCAAAGGTCAGTTCAAAACATCTCTACATTTCTGGAGGATATGCTGGTATTTTTAACGACATGAGATGACCAGACATGAGCTTGTGCTTACAGGAGGTAGAAAATAAATACTTTAAATAAGTAGAATGCCTATGGAGACTCTCAGTCACCCAGGTCATGGTTGCTTTTTCAAAAGACAACTGGATGTTCTTTGTTTTCCCTGGAAGATGTTTCACTTCTCATCCAAGAAGCTTCTTCAACTCTGAACTAAAATGAAGAAAAGTTCAGTTGCCTCTTGAAAAGCACCTTTGGGATTTAAATACCATATTTTTTTGGAGTATAAGATGCACCTTTTTCCCTCAAAAAAGAGGCTGAAAATCTGGGTGCATCTTATACACTGAATACAGCCTTTTTTGCCCCCTGAAACCTCGCTCCCTTCATTAAAATGGCCATGCGTAGCCTTTAGGAGGCTTCCAGAGTGCTCCTGGGGGCTGGGGAGGGCGGAAATGAGCGAAAACTGAGCGTTTTTGGCTCAATTCCCCCCCCAGCCCCCAGGAGCACTCTATAAGCCCCCTAAAGGTTATGCATGCCCTTTTTTTGAAAAAAAAAATGGACCAGTTTTTGTGTCATTTTTGCTTGTTTTGGGGGTCTCCCAGCCCCCAGGAGCACTCTACAAGCCTCCTAAGGGCTATTCATGCCCTTTTTTTGAAAAAAATATGGGTCCATTTTTGGGAGGTCTGCAGAGTGCAAAAACCTTTTTAAAAAATTTGCCTCTTCAAAATCTTGTTGCGTCTTATACTCTGAAAAATACGGTAAATAGCATTACAATGAATATGGCTTTTAAGTGGTCGGTTGTATTGCTTAATTGCCACTAGATTCCAATGACATTTCTATTAAAACAGAGGTCTCTATCAGAAGTGTCCCCAGGGAGTTAGTCAAAACAGTCAACATCACATCCATAGCCAGATGGTCAAATCATATGAGCGTAGCCACCATCTTCATTTTGTGGACACCACTCTTCTCTAGGACTGGCAGCATCAAAACACCCCCTTCTCTCAGTTTCTCTGGCATTATGTGGTCAGTTTGTGTGATTCTTATTATATTACTGGTTTTTGTAGAAACAAACCTGAAATCCTTTTTCTCAAGAACCTTTATATAAATAAGCACCAGCCTTTTTTGTGCGTTGAAAAAATAGAAGGTTATTTCTTTTGCACCCAGTTGGCTTCCAGCAGGATTTTGTTTCCTTCAAGAGATGCGCCCACTGATGTATCTGCTCCTCCTCCTGGTAACAATTTCATAGATATAAATAATAGTATTTAGTTCACATGCACACCAATTTCCTAAACTGGATTCAAGAATACTGTTGTGGCCCGCCAGTGGCAGCAGATTCAGACAGTGAGGAGGTTGGGGAGGAATATGGGCCAGTCCTGGAGTCTGGGGAAGGCTCTGACGAGGGCTTTGTGTCGGAGGCAGAGAGGGAGGCAGAGCCGTATGCCGACTATCACCTGCCTTCAGAGTCAGACATCAGTGAGGCAGATGAACAACTGGAGCCTGTTCCCTGTGTGCATTTGCACAGAGTTGCCAGACAAAAGGAACAGCTAAAGAACAAGTGTCGACTTGGGAGTAAGGCCAGACAATGAATGGCCCCTCCTAAAGGAAATAAAAGAGGAGCGAAAGGGGAGTGGAGTTTGCAGGAGACAATTAGTTCGCTTAATTGGTTTATGGCTCTCCGAGACTCCTTGCCAAGTTTTGCAGATATCAACCTGGCAGCTCTCCAAGCCAGATAAGATCTGTGACTATAAATCTTCCATTGAAAGACTTTGCTGGATGTGAATGAGCAGAATTCACAGTAAATTAATAAAAGGTGTTTTTGTCGTGACCAGGAGTTTGCTTCATGCTCCCGGGAAGCCTTGGTCAGAACACATACTGCAAACTTCTGCATGACCTCTTGAGGGCTGCCAAGAGCCCCTCCCTATTGTGGGTGTGTCTGTCTGCCATCTAGTGCTGGGTGAGGGTTCTGCAGTCTGGCTCTTCCGACCCTTTTCACTATCAGCTCGGTCTGGTGTTTTAGCAGATAAAGAGTAACTAATTGCCCTCTGAGCATTTCTTCAAACCTAGCAACCCCTTTCAACAGCTCCTTATTATGCCAATAAATCATAGATGATAAGCAGAGCTGCCTTTCTAAGCTCTGGCTGCACAAGAATCAATAGACGTTCCTATTACAAGCTCAATTTACAATGGAAATCAGTGGGGCCTGCACCGAAATAAATCAAACACCGAGGATGAATAGGCTGTAATTTTTCTGATTAACAAATGTTTTGCTTGTCATAAGTTCTTAAGAGCTGCTCTTAGCTTTCTAAAGGACTGGAACAGGTTTCAGAAAGTCTATATTGACATTGGAGAGTTAAGCACGCACGCACACATGCACACACACACATACACAAGCCCCTGCAGCTATTCCTCCTGCCACAGAGGGGATATTGTCTCAAAATGCCTTTTGTGTTCTCCTTTTTAAAGCAGGGACAACCACAAAACCCAGCAAAACCAAGCTTGCAGAAAGTTTAGCGTGTCGTCGTAGAAACCTATTCAGGACAACAAATAAAACAAATTGTTTTATTATTATTATTATTTTTTTTTTTAAATGGAAGTCAGGTTTTAATCCCGGAAATATTTTTAAAAATCTACCAAAAACCCCTGGCTAAAATCCAAAGCAAACTGCCCCAATGAAATGGTAAAAGCTCCATGGTATCTGTGGCTTCCTGCTGCAGAAGATGCAGGCACCTTGCAAGAGAATCAAGGAAGTCATTGGTGGCCACCATGATATAGTGGAAGCCCTGTCTCTTTTATGCACTTCTCTCTCAAGCAGCCATCTTGGTAACATGATTAGCCATCCGGTAACATTGCACTGCTAACTAGGGCATACAAAACCTTTGCCAGACCAATTCTCGAATACAGCTCATCTGCCTGGAATCCACACAGTATATCGGACCTTAATACGATCAAACGGAGCCAGAGGTATTTCACGAGGAGAGTCCTCCACTCCTCTGCTCACAACAGAATCCCTTATGCCACCAGGCTTGAAATTTTGAGGTTGGACAATCTGGAACTGTTCCGCCGATGGTCCGACCTAAGCACAGTATACAACATTGTCTGCTACAACATCTTTCTTGTCAACGACTACTTCAGCTTCAACCACAATAATACACAGGCAAACAATCGATACAAACTCAAGGTGAACCCCTCCAAACTCAATTGTAGAAAATATGACTTCAGCAACAGAGTGGTCAATATCTGACTCCGCTGTTACATCCAAGGTGGCGCAGTGGTTAAATGCAGCACTGCAGGCTACTGCTAGATCAGCAGTTCAGCGGTTCAAATCTCACCGGCTCAGGGTTGACTCAGCCTTCCATCCTTCCGAGGTGGGTAAAATGAGGACCCAGATTGTTGGGGGCAATATGCTGACTCTCTGTAAACCGCTTAGAGAGGCCTGAAAGGCCTATGAAGCGGTATATAAGTCTACTGCTATATCCTCAACCCCCCACAGCTTCAACCTTAAATGTCTACCATGGACCTCATCCCATTCCTAAGAGGTCCGTAAAGGGGGCATTCATAAGCACCAGCATCCCTACTGTCCCTGTCCAACTGTCCCCATTTATTTGTATTCATTTCCTTTATTCATGTCCATGTTCATACTTACACCTGCTATTTTGTACATGTTTGACAAACTAATAAATCAATAAGTAAGTAAGGTAAGTAAGTGAGTAAGTAAGTAAATAAGTAAATAAATAAATCTTGGCTTTCTTGATCCCCTTCCTGTAGATGTCCAAGTGGATTTTAATTTGTTTTATATTTATTGTAATATTTTAAGAGTCTACTCTTTTGCACGAATCCTGACACATCAGCCCTATCCCTGCATAAATTGGTCCACATGGAAATTAAACAATGGAAGACCATGCCCCTCATGAGAATGTTAGATAGGCTCACATGGGATGGTGGAGATTCTCAATCATTCAGGTCACAGTTGTCCCAAAGGTTTGTTTCAAAAGGCAACTGGACTGTCTTGGTTTTTTTCTTGAAAACGTTTTGCTTCTCATCCAATAACTGCAGAAGCTTCTTGGATGAGAAGCAAAATGTCCTCAAAGAAAAACCAGAAAGTCCAGTTGCCTCTTGAAAAGCACCTTTGGGACAACTGTGATCTGGATGACTGAGAATCTCCATAGATATTTGAGTAAAAATCTGGGCTTTTTAACAGGAGACAAGGGAGGGACAAGCAATCCCATGCACCTCACAGCATCATGGAGGCCAGTGGCATAATCCACATCCTTCATGTGATGGCTTCATAATCCACTTAAAATTAACATGACTCCCACCTTACATCTGTAGATGACACAGGGATTCAGAAGCCGGGTAGCAGTTAAAACATCTGGGGAAATAATATATGTATCCTAATAATTCTTGCCTATTTGGTTATATTGAAACTGCACACCAAGCCTTTTCAAAACTCTAGTTCAAGGGTCGGCAACCTTAAACACTCAAAGAGTCACAAAGGTCCTAACTGGAAGCCCCCCGTTCAATTCTGTAGCTGACCGGAAATCCTGTTTCCCCACCATAGAGTCTCCTCCTAGTGCAACATCCTTCTTCCTCTACCTGCCCTAATCAAAAGCCCTATCAATTGTGAAGCTAACTGGACCCCCCCCCCCCTTGCCATAGAGTCTCCTCCTGGCACACCCTGCTCCCCCCCTAAATGGAAGCTCCTCTCAAAATTGTGGTGCCAACTGGCAACAGGGAGCCACAGCAGAGGGATGAAAAAGCCACATGCAGCTCCAGAGCTGCAGGTTGCTGATCCTTCTCTAGTTAGTAGGCAAAACCTAAAAACCATAACTCAATCAATAAACAAGTAACCAAGTGGTGAGTTGGGTTATCAGCCTGGCCTCTTTTTGAGCATGATGTCACCATCCTGCCTAAAAGGAGATCAAAATAGTTTTGGATAAACATGCAGCTGTTTTCATTTACAAACAGTTTTGCCAGCTTGACAAAGTACAGCAGCACATAATAAATTATAGGTGTTGTGGATGACTTCTAAGAGACATTTAATGTTTGTGGTTCACTTCAGTCTTGGTCATCAGAGAGGAAATATTTATCTTCTAGAGATTGTTTCTGCTATCCAGGTATTAAAGCAATCGCGTGTTTGATTGTGAGCTGCTTAATTTTTACATACCTGCTATCCAGGTATTAAAGCAATCGCGTGTTTGATTGTGAGCTACTTAATTTTTACATCCCTATCAACAAAAACATCCCATTAGAAATTGTGTAAACAGGAATTGCAAACCCATAACAGGGGCTCCTGGGGTTATTAACAAAGTAACAGAATTGGAAGGGACCTTGGAAGTCTTCTGCTCCAATCCTCTGCTCAAGCAGGAAACCCTATACCATTTCAGACCAATCTCTTCTTAAGAACCTCCAGTGATGGAGCACCCACAACTTCTCGAGGTACGTTGTCCCACTGATGAATAATTCTAACTGTCAGGAAATTTCTCCTTACTTTGAGATTGGTTTTCTCCTTGATTGGTTTCCATCCATTGCTTCTCATCCTGCCTTCAGGTGCAGAATATGTGCACCCCCTCTTCTTTGTGGCAGCCCCTCAAATATCAGAACACTGCTCTCATGTCACCCCTGGTCTTTCTTTTTACCAGACTAGACATATCCAATTTCTGCAACCATTTTTAATATGTTTGAGCCTCCAGTCCACTAATCATCTTTGTTGCTCTTCCCTGCACTCTTTCTAGAGGCCCCAAATTGGTGAAGGCGGAAGAGACAATCCAGAGCAAGTTGGACTAGTGATTTCAATATGAGGTAGATGCTTTGTTACCCCTTATTTGCAACCTGTTGTAAAGGAAGCACCCCAATTTAAGAGCTCCGTTATGCAACTGCTATATCAAAGATTGGTTACGAGATTCCTGGGTCACCAGACTGGATCTTAGTAGAAGCAACAGCAACACAGGTTGCTTCTATCCTTGATTAGTTTCCGTCCAATGCTTCTTCTTCTGTCTTCAGGTGCTTTGGAGAATACATTGACCTCCTCTTCTTTGTGGCAGTGCCTTAGTGGCACAGTACTATCATGTACCCCTAGTCCTTCTTTTAATTAAACTAGACATACTCATTCAAGATCAGGAAAGCTATTTTCTCCAAGTGATGCTTTTTCTGGATTACCTGGAAAGGTAATCAAGACCTTTTGCAATCCTAAATTCTTTTTTCTTCTTCCAATGTTCACAGTGATGAAACTTTCAGTCCCTTGAAGTGAGGCATAGAAGCTAGCTTTCTGTAAAACTCTTTGAACACTCTTCATTTCCAAATAGATTTTAAGCACCTGGCAACACAGTCATAGCATGCAAGTAAAGATTTATGCATTTTGCAGTTACTCAACTGAAGATGCATAACTTTTGGCTTCTTACAGCCAAAAGGCCTCTCAGAATAGCTCACAATTAAAATCAGAAGGATGCAACCCATGCAGCACAAAAACCCACCTGAATCAGATTCCCAGCTATACCTGAAAAATGACTAGGTTGCCAGGTCCTTAAAATCTACTAGGAAATAACAGGTGTTCAAAGCTTGTAGAAAGCTAGCTAGTTTGAGTTTGAGTTTGAGTTTATTGGTCTTGTATGCCGCCCACTCCCGAAGGACTCCGGGCGGCTTACAATAAACAAGGGAAGGGGATAAAACAACACTTTAAAATACACAACAGTCACAGTTTCCATGGGGCTGGATATTTCGAAAGCGCCCCGGCCTGCTGGAGCAGCCAGGACTTAACGGCTTTGCAGAAGGCCGGGAGGGTAGTAAGGGTCCGGATCTCCACGGGGAGGTCGTTCCAGAGGGCTGGAGCTGCAACAGAGAAGGCTCTCCCCCGGGGAGTCGCCAGCTGACATTGGCTGGCAGATGGAATCCGGAGGAGACCCAACCTGTGCGATCTAATTGGTCTGAGAGAGGTAATCGGCAGGAGGCGGTCTCTCAGGTACCCAGGTCCGATGCCATGTAGGGCTTTATAGGTAACGACCAGCACCTTGAAGTGGGTCCAGAGACTAATGGGTAGCCAGTGCAGCTCGCGGAGGATAGGTGTGACGTGGGTGTACCTGGGTGCACCCACAATCGCTCGCGCGGCTGCGTTCTGGACCAGCTGAAGTCTTCGAACACTCTTCAAGGGCAGCCCCATGTAGAGCGTGTTACAGTAACTACACTTCCATGGGGCCTGGGCCAACACGGACAAAGTCCTCCTATCTTCTTCTGTCTACTCCACAGAATTCATATGAAATCTGTGCAGGACTTGGAGTTGTGATCCACAATCCTTCAAAGAAGAGTCCAAAGTTCTGGATGACTCTCGCAGGCTGGTTCTCGACCTGCCGTGTGTGCGAAGGGATCACACTCTGGAAAAGCTAAACGTCCGGGTTCTGGCACGCATCCGCACCCGACAATCAGCATGCCCACATCGGTTTTTGGCACTGCTGCGCATGTGAAGAACAGCTGATTGTTGCATGCGCATGTGTGCCAGAAACCAGGAAGACAAACAGGCAAGGCCGCGTGTGCCGGGTGACATGGCTTTGTGTGCCACTTTGGGCACTCATGCCATAGGTTTGCCATCACGGGTCTAGGGTTTCCTGTCTAAGCAGGGGGTTGGCCTAGAAGTCTTACTGAGATGAGGTGGCGCAGTGGTTAAATGCAGCACTGCAGGCTACTTCAGCTGACTGCAGTTCTGCAGTTCGACTGTTCAAATCTCACCGGCTCAGGGTTGACTCAGCCTTCCATCCTTCCGAGGTGGGTAAAATGAGGACCCGGATTGTTGTTGGGGGCGATATGCTGACTCTGTAAACCGCTTAGAGAGGGCTGAAAGCCCTATGAAGCGGTATATAAGTCTAACTGCTATTACTATTGCTATTCCAAGCTCCCTTCCAACTCTGTCTATCCTGTCCTGTCCTGTCCTATCCTATTCTATCCTATCCTTTCCTATCCTCCATTCCATTCTCTTCATTAGGGTTCCATTTTCCAGTCACTTAGTCTGGGCAACCAACCCACTAGTTGTGTTTGCATTCAAACTTCTTTTAAATTGTCTCCCAAGACAATTCAGAATCTAGTAAGTTGTTTGTTAAGCAGTGGGTTGTATTATTTCCCTTCTATTTAGATGGAAAAAGAAATAATCTTTCAAATCTTGCTGGCCTCATCCCAGAAATATAAATCTAGACTTCTTAGACTGAGCCTTGATCTTATGTTATTATGATTATTTTTTCCCAGTTGCGTAGTAACTTAGATGAGGGTGGTGTTCTAGTTTGTCTTTCTTTTAATCACAAAGCTGGGTTTTTTTATGGGCCATTAAAACTTTAATTCATCATAAATGTTCTATTAGGAGATAATAGGGGTGACATACTCGTTTCTCCTTAAACAGGTATTTCAGCAAAACTCTGCTCTTCCTTTCAGAGCTGCTGATTGTGGTGTTTCAAAGATGAGGGCCTCGTCTCCAGCTTTTTATCTTTAGAAGAAAATGGAGAACAATCCTTTTGATGAGCAATTAAGTGCTTTTATTTTAATTTCTTCCCATGCAAATTTGTTCAGAGTCTCCAGGGCCCCTGAGCATGCTCCCATGTGAAGCCGGAATTTTATTTATTTTATTTATTTTATTTATTTTATTTTATTTATTTTATTTATTTTATTTATTTATTTTATTGATTTTATTGATTTTATTGATTTTATTGATTTTATTTATTTATTTTGTTTATTTTGTTTATTTTATTTATATTTTATTAATTTTATTGATTTTATTTATTTTATTGATTTTATTTATTTATATTTTATTTATATTTTATTTATTTATTTATTTTATTTAATATTTTATTTATTTTATTTTTTATTTTATTTTATTTATTTTATTTATTTTATTTATTTTATTTATTTTATTTACTTTATTTATTATATTTACTTTATTTATTTACTTTGTCACTCATGTACAAGATAACAGGAATAAGAATAAACATGAATAAGAACACCGGAAATAGATACGAATAAATGGGGAGAGTAGGACAGGGACAGTGTGCTTTTACAAGCCTCTATTGACCTCTTAGGAATGGGGTGAGGCCCACAGTAGACAGTTTAAGGTTGAAGCTGTGGGGCGGTTGAGGATGTAACAACAGAGTCAGGAAGAACATTCCAGGCGTTGACCACTCTGTTGCTGAAGTCGTATTTTCTGCAATCGAGTTTGGTGGGGTTTACCTTGAGTTTGTATCTATTGTGTGCTTGTGTATTGTTGTGGTTGAAGCTGAAGTAGTCGTTGACAGGTAGGACACTTTAACAGGTAATTTTGTGTTTAATGACAGATTTTATTTTCCTGGGATCCAAGATCACCATAGATGGGGACTACAACCCAGAAATTAAAAGACGTCTATTATTGCGGTTGAAGCTGAAGTAGTCGTTGACAGGTAAGACGGTGTAGCAGACAATTTTATGTACTATGCTTAGGTCAAACCATAGGCGGCATAGCTCTAAAAGGGGCAGAAAATACCGTATTTTTCGGAGTATAAGACACACCTTTTTTCCTCTAAAAAGAGGCTGAAAATCTGGGTGCGTCTTATACACCGAATACAGCATTTTTTTGCCTCCCCAAACCCAGCCCCCTTCACCAAAATGGCCATGCATAACTTGTAGGAGGCTTTCAGAGAGCTCCTGGGGGCTGGGGAGGGCAGAAATGAGCAAAAAATAGGCCACCCCCCCCCCAGCTTCCAGCAGCACTCTATAAGCCTCCATTAGGCTATGCATGGAATTTTTTTGACCAAAAATGGCCTGTTTTTTGCAATATCCGTCCCCTGCCACGCCCACCAAGCCACACCCACAGAACAGAACACCACTGCCAAAAGGATTTCCACTGGATACATTTTTTTAGTAGGAGATATGATTCACGAAGTATTGCTAAAGCCCCAAGCATGAATAACACTCATCTGGCTGAAAGCAATTGGATGGGACTTCCTCTTGAGCAGGAGCTTCTGTTTCGAGGTGGAAATTAGATGTTTTCCAAAACTGCTTACATAGTAATATGATCAATGCTAATCAATTCTTGGCCTGAATCTCACCGAAAGAGACTTTGTTGGAGGTTCAGGTCAGGTTGAACCTTAGGAGCCTACTCACGATATACCAGTTGACACGGTGCCACAGGAAATCTCTGTGTACTGTTACTAAGGTCCTTGATACTTTTTTCATCCTGTTTTTTGTTTGTTTTTAGTCATAAAAGGAGATCAAATGAGGGTGCTGGCAATGCCTCCTCCCTCCTCGGCTTTATACCTGTATCAACTTGCTCATAGTAGTACAACTCTCTCTTGGCATGGGAGCAGTTGAATGGAGTTTACCAGGGATGGTGGCAGTTCCCAGCTATTTGGGAAAATGAAAAACATTCAAATCTGTCTGCAATATATTGCAAAAAAACACCCCCAAACCCACCCACCTACCCACTCATGGGACCTCACTGGGTGATTTGGATTCCTATTGATCTTCTGTTCCAACCTCTTTTAAGTAATCTATATTTAAGTAATCTACATTACTTTTTTGTAGATAAAATTAGAGGAAGGAGCATTATAATACCCCATGAAACCGGTGAAGTGGTGGACTTAGATGCATCTAATGAACAAATAAATTACCATATTTTGGGGAACATAAGACACACCGGAGTATAAAAACCAAGGTTTTGAAGAGGCAAATAAAAAAAAAAGTTTTTGCACTCTGCAGACCTCCTAAAAATGGACCATTTTTCACGAAATCTGGGTGCGTCTTATACACTGAATTCAGCATTTTTTGCCTCCTGAAACCCCACCCGCTTTGCAAAAATGGCCATGAATAGCCTTTAGGAGGCTTGTAGAGGGCTCCTGGGGGCTGGGAGGGCAAAACTGAGCTCATTTCTGCCCTCCCCAACCCCTAGGAGCACTCTGGAAGCCTCATAAAGGCTATGCATGGCCATTTTGGTGAAGGCAGCAGGGTTTCAGGGGGCAAAAAAGGCTGTGTTCAGTGTATAAGACGCTCCCAGATTTTCAGCCTCTTTTTTAAAGGAAAAAGGTGCATCTTATACTCTGAAAAGTACGGTATGCAGAAATTGATAACAGGGAAGCCAAGCTGATCAGCATAAGAATGAGCATCAGGTGATAATTATATACTCTGAATCAACTTATGATCTGGATTTTTTTTTAAAAAAAAAGAACTATCAGAATGAAGTAGACAAAAGGGTTCTTCCTCCCCAGAGTAGGGGTAGGTTATAAAACATCATACAACAGCTAGTAAAAATAAAACACACAAAATAAAACACACACCAGACAAAGGTGGACTTCACAAATTGCAGCAACAGGTTTGCTGCACTGTTGCTGGATGGGTGTGGCCCCGGTAGGCATGGCCTAGTCAGCCTCCTGCACCATGGGAGGGGAGCATTTTTCACACTCTCCAGGCTCCGGAGGGATTTCTTGAGCTTCCGGGAGGACAAAAACTGCTTCCCCCGGGCTCTGGGGCCAGTTTATGGAGTTCTGGAACCTCTAGTACAGAGTTGGGTTCCTACTGGTTTGGCTCGGTTCAGCCGAGTAGGTAGTAACTTGGCCTGTCATGCCTCCTAACCGGTTCTCTCAGCAGCGCCATAAGCGCCACCATCTTGGTTTTTGCTTCTGTGCATGTGCAGAAGCACTTTTAAAAGTACTGTGCATGCACACATAGCACACATCCAATGCGCGCACGCAATGCGTCTCTGAGCAAACTGGCAGTAGCAGCAGCTGGAACCCACCCATGCTCCGGTGGGCTTGTTCCCCTCCCTCCCCAAGCCACTGCGTGGGCCCTGCACTTACCCTACATAATGAATGGGCCATATGGAGACTCTTGGGATGGGCGGGGCAGGGCGTAAGAGGCAGGATGGGCGTGGCCAGCCAAGTTGGCATTTGGGGGGGTTTGCTGAACTGGACAGAACTCTAGCTAGAGGATCACACGAAACCGTGCGAACCCCCAGCAGCCCACCCCTGACACCAGGTCTCTCATCTTTCCTGCTTCATGTTTTTAAAGAGACAGGATGAGGATGTCACCTCTGTGTCCATGGCCTCTCTAAATTTGGAAGTGGAGACCAGGTGCTCCTGAAGCAGACCAAAAGTGAAATAGACTGTTGACCGAACAATGCTTTGGTCGATGTACTAATAAGGAACACATCCACACATTTTGTTACTGTTAAATAGTGCTTGAATATAAACAGTCTTCAGCCAGTGTTGATGGGACTAAGTCTGGGTGAGTCATTCTCTATTTTCGGTAGCACCCTGCCCATTGCTGGATTGTGAAGAGTTATGGGGTAGGAAAAAAAAATCAGGCAACGTAGGAACACTGCCAGATGTGTGACAATTCTTAAATGTCTTTGCTCACCTGCAGCACCATTGGCAGCAAAGAGTAGTCTATGACAGTAGCACTGAAGAACGTATCTACTCTAGGGAGGGAAAGACCCTTGAGCAACATGCAGTAGGGTTAGAGACTGTCCCAGGATGTTCTCCCATACGTCTTTTCCCACCTAATAGATCTTAGTAAGAGAATTACAGAGTTGGAAGGGCCCTTGGAGGATTTCTAGTCCAACTGCTTTCTCAAGCAGGAAACCCTATACCATTGTCCAGTATCTTCTTAAAGACCTCCAGTGATGGAGCACCCACAACTTCTGGAGGTAAGTTGTTCCATGATTAATAATTCTAACTATCAGGAAATTTCTCCTTAGTTCTAGATTGGTTCTCTCCTTGATTGGTTTCCATCCATTGCTTCTCGTCCTGCCTTCAGGTGCTTTGGAGAATACGTGCCCACTCCTTCTCTGTGGCAGCCCTTCAAATATTGCTATCATGTCACCCCTGGTCTTCCTTTTTACCAGACTATACAATTCCTGCAACCGTTCTTCATATGTTTGAGCCTCCAGTCCCCCAATCTTCTTTGTTGCTCTTCCCTGCACTCTTTCCAGAGTCTAAGGCCCCAAATTGGTGAAGTTGGAAGAGACAATCCAGAACAAATTGGACTAGTGATCTCAATCAATACTAGGTAGATGCTTTGTTACCCCTTATTTGAAGGTCCATTGGGAGAAGCCTGCAACCTGTTGTAAAGGAAGATCCCCAATTTAAGAGCTCTGCTTATGCCACTGCTATCAAAGATTGGTTATGAGATTCCTGGGTCACCAGACTGGATCTTAGTAGAAGCAACAGCAAAATGCACTGATGGTGGTACCTCATTGGGTAATGAAATGTCTGCAAGAAAACAACCAAGCTCAGAGAGCACCAAGGAGCCCTCATTTCAACCCTGAGCTACAAATACACTCTTCTTTTAGCAAAATGCAGAATTAAGGGGTCTGATCAGAAAGGAATTCCTGATGTTTTCAATAGACTGATTCTATGTTTTAATAAATGCATCTGAGCTTTGAATAAATTATTGAGCATACAGAATTACCTATGCCTTTGGTTAGTTCTGATGCTTATCTTAAGGCAGTGTTTTTCAACCTTGGCCACTTGAAGATGTCTGGACTTCAACTCCCAGAATTCCCCAGCCAGCGAATGCTGGCTGGGGAATTCTGGGAGTTGAAGTCCGGACATTTTCAAGTTGCCAAGGTTGAGAAACACTGGATTAAACTATCGAAACAGATACAGTATTATGAACTAGATCTTACACAAGTAAAAAAAATAAACGCCAACGCCCATTTAAAAACACAAAAACACATACCCAAACTAGACAAACTGGCTGTTAAACTACCTATCTTATTCCACGTATTCATTAAAAATTCTCCCTTTATCATGATTGGCATAAAGATCAAAGTTTTTTTTTTTTTTTTTTAAAAACCATAAATAATAAAATAAGACACAGGGTGAAAATATCTGCAGAAGTAAGTAATGCAGGTGATAATTTTAGATTTAGATAAAAATGCCTTGAGTGGATTTCCCCCCCCGCTAAAAATATAAAATAAAATAAAAAGGAATGCAAATTCATAAGAGGTGATGACAGAATTGGCTCTGAAGCCATTCTTTATTTGAAGAGATTGCAGAATATGTTAATATATGCAGTTGGCTCAGTGCAGTATAAAGATCTGACTGAATCATTACACATTGCAAGTAAATAACAGATAGTACTGAAGATGGGAAAAGAGATGCCAAGTGCATGTGCACAAGTTATCAAGGCTTTAATCAAACGTTTCACAACACAGCCGTGCGAGTGATTGTGGGTGCACCTCGGTACACCCACGTTACACCTATCCTCCACGAGCTGCACTGGTTACCGATTGGTCTCCGGATACGCTTCAAGGTGCTAGTCGTCACTTATAAAGCCCTTCATGGTATTGGACCTGGGTACTTGAGAGACCGCCTGCTGCCAATTACCTCCCAAAGACCCATTAGATCACACAGGGTTGGCCTCCTCTGGGTTCCGTCTACCAGCCAATGTCATATTGGGCGGCATATAAATAAAATGAAACTCAAACTCAAACACACACACAGTCTCGAATAGAATAGAACAGAATTCTTTATAGAAAAGAATTTTTATTGGCCACGTGTGATAGGACACACAAGGAATTTGTCTTTGGTGCATATGCTCTCAGTGGACATAAAGAATAATAAAATAAAATACATTAATCAAGAATCATAACATACAATACTTAGTGATAGTCATAGGTTACTAATAAGCAATCAAATTATACTAGGAAAGAAATAAAACAATATAAAATTTAAAGATACAAGGAACATGGTTATACTCATAAGTGGGGAGAGATAGATACTAGGAAAGAAGAGAAGAATAAGAGTAATGCAGTCTTAGTAAATTATTGACAGTGTTGTGGGAATTGGTTGTTTAGCAGAGTGATGGCATTCGGGAGAAAACTGTCCTTGTGTCTAGTTGTTCTGGTGTGCAATGCCCTATAGGGTCGTTTTGAGGGTAGGAGTTGAAACAATTTATGTCCAGGATGTGAGGGGTCTGTAGATATTTTCACAGCCCTCTTTTTCACTCGTCCAGTATACAATGGAAGGCAGGTTGGTAGCAATTGTTTTTTCTGTAGTTCTAATTATCCGTTGAAGTCTGTTTCTGTCTTGTTTGTTTGCAGAGCCAAACCAGACAATTATAGAGGTGCAGGTGACAGACTCAACAATTCCTCTGTAGAACAGAATCAGCTCTCTGGGCAGTTTGAACTTTCTGAGTTGGTGCAGAAAGAACATTCTTTCTTTTGCTTTTTTGATGACGTTTTTGATGTTAGGTGTGTTTTTTTTTTATTAATTTTTTTTAATTTTTAATTTAAAACAAGTACAACATCTTTCTTTACATGCTATAAAAAGTGTGTCAGTCGGTCACAAATAAACTTTCGTGCATCTCCTCCACAGTCAACAAACATAACTCATGTTAACTCAAGCATTTTAACTCAAATATTCATACATATCACCATCATCATATCTCCATTTTCATTTGACTGTAATTATTATTTAAAAATATTAATAAGAATAATAATCTTAAACAATACATGCCCACACCAGTGGGAAAAGAAAAAAAAGACAAAAAGAACAAAAGACAAGACAGGGAAGAAAAAACAAAACAAAAAACAAAAACAAAAACAAATGTTAGGTGTGTTTTTGATGTTAATCTATTATCATTTCAGATAATGGATCTCTGCCCCCCCCCCTCTGAAAATTTTTGCTCCATCCCGAAGGGTTATATTGCTTCAGTCTCTTTTCGTCTAGTAACAAATATTCAGAGTGATTGCATGCTCAGAATCACGAGGTAGCTATATGCAGGCAGATGACTGAAACGATTGTCATCTACCATGGTTTTTCTCAATATTTCAAGCCATCTATCAGCTTGCTAGCTGAGATACTATGACCCCGGTAGGAGGAAATGATGACAACATCCAAGAAATTAGACTTGAACACAACTGGATAGGGAGAACCTTGCATTCCATGGCAAAGTTGCTAAGCCTTTTAGTCGGTTGACAGACAGAAAAGAGTTGGGCGCGGCAACCTCTGTAGCTCAACACTTACTATTTGTTTGCCATTCCCCCCCTCCTTCTTGAGGATAAATAGGTGGAAATTTTCTCCTAATTCGATCTTTTCATCCCTTTAGTGTGTGGGTGGTTTGAATCCAGGCCACGTTGTACCAAGAGGGTTGAACATGACAAAGCCTGAACATGGCAAAACATGTCTAAGGCTGTTGAGTCGGTCTGGGAAACCTGGTGGAGGTTGCAAGCAGGAGCAAAACAGGTAAAACTGTCCTGGGAGAACCCAGAGTGAAATCGATTTGCTATGCATGCCATGGGCTTGAAGGTTTCCCTGTTGGTACGATTACATTTTTGAAGTAAATATGCAAAAAAAAAATTGCATTCTGCCTGACTAATTTCTAGTCTGGCCAAATGGTGCACCAGTGATGTTTTTTTTCCAGAAAACTTCTTTTCCAGAATAGCTTCTCTGCTAGAAAGAGCAGAAAGTGGTTTCTTCAGCCTCATGAGAGTCTTCAGCATCAACCCTTCAGCTCCTCTCCTCCTTTCTGCTGAAAACGGAAGACAACTGAAGTTCTCCGTAACAAGCCAGCTTGCAATAACCTGGCTGGGTTCAAAACCGTCCTTTTCTTTAACTAACTTTGGCTAGTGAATGATGGATGTTGGTTTGTAGCATGATTAATATGCAACCCCTTATTTTTCTTCAAAGTTTATTATTGCACTCTGGGTCTATGACAACTCACTTCAGCCAGTTCACCATGAGCAACCTGCCATGGCCAACTCACCACATCCAACTCGCCACGGCCACTCGCCATGGCCAACATGCCACAGCTAACCTGACACAGTCAACTTGCCATGACCAACTTGCCAAGACCAACATGCCACACCTAACTTGCCACAGTCAACTTGCCATGACCAACTTGCCAAGATCAACATGCCACAGCCAACTTGACACAGTCAACTTGCCATGGCCAACTTGCCATGGCCAACATGCCACAGCCAACTTGACACAGTCAACTTGACACAGTCAACTTGCCATGGCCAACTTGCCATAGCCAACATGCCACAGCCAATTTGACACAGTCAACTTGCCATGGCCAACATCCCACGGCAAACTTGCCACAGCCAACCTGCTGCAGGACAAGAGCTACACTAATATCAAAGATATGGCAGAATAAAATCATTAAACAAAGGAGGCAAAAGGAGGGACAGAATGAAATGTGAATGGCAAAAATTAAAAGGATTGTATTTATTTAAAATAATTACATAGAATTGTTAAACTGTCCTGTAACAAATTGTCTTGTGTTGAATTGGCTGTGGTGAGTTCGGCCACTGCAAGTTGTCTGAGGTGAGTTGCCCCACTCCCTGCACTCTTGCCCATAAATGACAAAGAAGAGAGCAAGAGAATTAGAAAAAAAGAAGAAAAATGAATATAGATCCCCTATTTTACACTCAGTGGTGCACAAGATGTGGAGCTTGTCAGTTGGAAAGGCCCAAAAGCTATGCAATGGGATGAGCTGCCATTGCTGTTCCAACTCCTATCCACCTAGCCGTTGAAAAACAAGCCAATGCGAATAGATGAATAGGTACCACTTTGGTGGTAAGGTAACAGAATTTCCGTCCCTTGGCATGTAGTCATGTCAGCCACATGAGCATGGAAGTGTCTTTGGACAATGCTGGCTCGAGTGGCTAAGAAATGGAGATGAGCAAGTTCCCTGGAGTCGGAAATAGGGGAGAAATCCAGCAGGTTCTGACAGATTCTGGAGAACAGGTAGTGGAAGTTTTGAGTAGTTTGGAGAACCAGCAAATGCCACCTCTGATTGGCCCCAGAGTGGGGTGGGAATGGAGATTTTGCAGTATCCTTCTCCTGCCACACCCACCAAACCATGCCCACCAAACCACACCACACCCACCAAGCTACAGAACCAGTAGTAAAAAAAATATTTGAATTTCACCACTGGTTGGAAATGACTGGACAGGGGAAACCTTTAACTCTATTCTATACTGATTTAAGTAGGGGGAATGAAAGTTGAAGGACAAGAGAAAAAAAGAATGATGATAATTAATCCCCGATTTGCTGGCAAATGAGATAAGTCAGAATGTGCTGTGAACACTGCTCCTGTCTCACCACTGGTCTCTGTCTTCAAATGTGCTCCAAAGTTGACACCATTTGTCTTTGGAGGCTGCAGAGGAGAAGAAGGAAATGTTCATAGGCCTTCAAAGAATCCTTCACTCAACTCAAAGCATACCAGGAGTTAAAAACAACTTATTCCAGCTCTTGGTTACTTTTCAGGCGTGTTCCTCGAATATGCTTTTGTGCCTGATATTTTGGAAAGGATGAAAAGAGCAGCAAGTCACAGAATGAAGAATTCAAGAGACAAACACATTATTTATTCTGTGTTTTCATAGGGATCATTTTATGTTATGTGATGTACTGTTTTGTAACAACATTCTTTAATGAAGTCTATGATAATAAAAACCTGTACAAATATTATGACTTCCATAGATCAATTCGTTGCAGCAGGTTTACTCCTAAGAGAGGCTCATCAGCCTCAAAGGAGCTTCCAGTTTATGAATATGGTTAGGATTGCAGTTTCATTTTAGGATTGGAGTCTTTTTTAATCACCCTCATTCTGCCCGGAATGGTATCAAAGTTAATACTTTGTGAACTCAAGGGGGAATTGCAGGATGAAGGGTTTTGCTCAGGAGTGGGCTGCTACAGGTTTGCCTGGATTCGGGAGAACCTGTAGCTAATGTTATGGCTGGTTCAGAGAGCCTCCAAATCCCACTCCTGGCTGGCCTCTTCAACCCCACCCCACCCCTCCCACCCTACCCTGCCCCTCCTAGGAGTCTCCACATGGCCCGTTTTGGATGTGAGGTAAGTGGAGGGCCCATATGGAGGCTTGGGGAGGGGGAAAATGGACCTCCCAGAAGTTCCGGAAGGCCAGAAACGGGCCCGTATCCGACCTCAGAGATGTAACTAACATTATGGCTGGTTTGGAGAACCTCCAAATCCCACCCCGCCCACCCCATCCTGCCCCTCCCCTCCCAGGGGTCTCCATGTGGCCTGTTTTTGATGTGAGGTAAATGCAGGGCCCGTGTGGAGGCTTGGGAAAATGGGTCTCCCAGAAGACTTCCGGAGCCCAGGGGAGGTAGTTTTTGCCCTCCCAGAGGCTCAAGGAAAGCCTCTGGAACCTGGGGAAGGTGAAAACGCCCCCCCTCCCTGTGGTGCAAGAGGCTAACTAGGCCACACCCACCATGGCATTGCCCACTCAGCACCCAGGCAGAGAACACTTTCCTGAAATTTTTGAAAGCCCAACCCTGGTTCTGCTCCCTATCGATCCAACATTTGTGACATTTTGAAAATCTTGGTGTGCTGTGTAGTTTAACCCTCAGGCCGACAGCTCACGAAACACAACTTTCAAAGTGTTTCCTAGTTTGAAAAGAGCCTGACCAGTTGAATGTCTTCTTCTTGAAGGAATGTCAAAAGCAGATCAAAGATGTGAGAATGAATGAGAAGGGGCCTCATTGGAAATACAATCTGCTCTTGGAAACGGTCAGGTAGGATCCTATTTTCTGCACTGTGGTCGGATGGAATCAGGAGAAAGGATTTGGGGGATGGGCGGAGTGCATTGTTATGTCCACAGAAGCACATTCTGCTCCATAGATAAGATGGTCCTCTTAAGAAACATGGAGGGGATGCACCTTTGTCAGGACCAGTTGGGTGCAAATTTGATTTTGCTTGATTCCAGTTGCATGTGTTCTGACCTAGGCTTCCCCAAAAAACATGAAGCAGAGTCCTGTTCCCAACAAAACCCATTTTATTAGACAAATGTGAATTCCTCTCATTGACATTCAGCAAAGGTCTGGTAAACAGTCTTTCAAAGGTGAATTTATGACCACCGAGCTTATCTAGCTTGGAAAGCTACCATGTAAATATTTTCCAATCACAGTGCTGTGCAAGGAAAGACTGGGCACAGAGTCTCTGAGATTCACGGACAGATCTTCACACTCCTGAAACAAATGAACAAATGAATGAACAAATTGTTTTTTGCAAAAGCCCCCTCCCCTTTCACTCCTCTTTTATTTCCTATGGGAGGAGCCATTCGCCATCTACCTTGGCCTTTCTTCCAAGTTGACTGATTTTTTTAGCTGTTCTTTTCTTCTGGCAGCTCTGAACATGCACACATTGGGAACAGGCTCCAGCTGTTCCTCTGCCTCACTGGTATCTAGCTCTGAATGCAGCTGAGAACTGCCAGACAGCCTTGGCCCCATCTCTGCCACCAACACAGAGCCCTCATCAGAGCCTTCCTCAGCCTCCAGGACTGGCCCATGTTCCTCCCCAACCTCCTTACTGTCTGACTCTGCTGCCAGCTCCGCTGGCCGCTGGTGGGCCACAACAGCATGATACTTTGCTGCAAAATCCCCTCCCTCCCTTCCCAGCTCATAACTTTTTTAATGCACATGTTCATAATCAATCACTACCACAGCAATGATAGCATCTAACCAACATTGGCAAATCTCTGAAAAGCAGGACAGGCTATATTAGGCCAGGGCAGGTGGGTCCTTTGAATGGCACAACAGGATGCCAAGGTTATTTCCTGGAATCCCACTCAGTTGTGTGAAGGGTGTGTGGGGGCAATTAAGAATCTAAGGCCTCTTGAACCAGATTCTCTCCTGGGATGATGAGGGTCATTTGATTGTCTCAAGGTAAGGAGCTAGTTTTTATCGGGCTCTGGCCATTCACATATAATTCTCATTTATCACACCTTTCTTATCGGTTTAGGCCTTTATCTAACCAGAGTAGACAAACTAGGAGATGATAAGGCAGCTAACATGTTTGCCCTTCTCGAAACCAGCTCTGTGAATGAACTTTCCCTTCCTCTCCTCCACATGTATGTTTACAAATGAGTCATAGTATTCACAATCCAGCCTGCAAACCAAGTTCTCTTACAACATCCTTTGCTTTGTTTTCGTTCCTGAGACTTGAATGTATGCAAGCCAGTTGTGGGTTTCAACATTTTTTCGAACCTACTCTGTGGGTATGGCCTCCTTTGTGGGAGTGGCTTGCCAGCCATGTGATCTGGTGGGAGTGGCTTGCCGGCCATGTGTTTTCTCTCTCTCTCTCTCTTTTTCCTTCCTTTTGTCTCTCTGTCCTTTTTTCCTTTTTTTCTTTCATCTTTCACTTTTTCTTTCTTTTTTTCTTTCTTCCTTTCTTCCTTTCTTTCTCTTTCTCTTTCTCTCTCTGTGTGAGTCTGTGTGTGTGTGTGTGTGTGTGTGTGTGTGTGTGTGTAAGTGGTCGGTTTCAAAATTTTTGGGAACCTCTTCTGTAGGTGTGGCCTGCTTTCCGGGTCCAATGGTGGAACCTCTTCTAACCGGTTTGGTAGATTTGACGAACCAGTTCTACCGAACTGGTGTGAACTGGTAGGAACCCACCTCTGATGCAAGCTCTCTCTCTCTCTCTCTCTCTCTCTCTCTCTCTCTCTCTCTCTCTCTCTTTCTCTCTTTCTGTCTTTGTGTGTGTGTGTGTGTGTGTGTTCCTCTCAGAAGGTCAAACAGCTATTCCCAATTCCAATCTGGCTTTCGATAACTGTTTTCTTCAGGCAGCCAAAGAATTGTGTTGCTCCCGGGTCTCTAGCCCTTTCATTTTAAGAACCATATTAAAAAAGATAAACGTAGGAAAACACCCAGAGAAGCTTCCTAAGCCTGTTTCTTCTTTCAGATGCTTTGGGCAATGATGGTTTGCAAGGATCTGATGCTTCCTTCTTCTTTTCTTGAGGACAGGAAAATAGCTTCTTGCATCATTTGATTTATCTCAATTAACTTTGTTGTTGTTAGTTGTGAGGTCTTGTCCGACATATTGTGACCCCATGGACAAATGTTCCTTCAAGCCTTCCTGTCCTCTACCATCCCCCGGAGTCCATTTAAGCTCATGCGGACTGCTTCAGTGACTCCATCCAGCAACCTTATTCTCTGTCGTCCCATTCTTCTTTTGCCCTCCGTCGTTCCCAGCATTAGCCTCTTCTCCAGTGAGTCCTTCCTTCTCATTAGATGGAGTTTCATCTTCAGGATCCGGCCTTCTAAAGAGCAGCTCACTTTATTCCATGTTAAATTGTTGTAAGGGTAAGATGGGAAACTTATTGGAAAAAGAAGGCTGTCATACAATGGTTATACTTATTAATCGAACCTATTTTAAATGTTTACATGTGGCCTTTGCAGGCGTGCAAAGTGACAAACCAGAAGATCAGCAGAAGAGACTGAAGAAAATATGGGAAGGTGGGAAGGTTCAGAACCAATATTTTAATTCACCTCCTCCTTTACCTCCTCCTCCTCCTCCTCTTCTTACCCATTAAAGAGCGGACCAAATCTAGGAAAAATAGGCTATCATCATTTTTAGTTACCATCTAAACTACACGGGCAGGGATCTTTCTTCTTCTTCTTCTTCTTCTTCTTCTTCTTCTTCTTCTTCTTCTTCTTCTTCTTCTTCTTCTTCTTCTTCTTCTTCTTCTTCTTCTTTCTCCTCTTCCTCCTCCTCCTCCTCCTCCTTTTTCCTCTCCCGCCTTAGTCTTTTTCTAGATTATTCAGTGAAGTAATAGTTGCCAAAATGCCTTTAAATTAAAACTAAAAATTGTGGTGCTTGAGATGTCCCCTTCATTTCTTCATGTGATAGTCCACAGATCAATGACTTAGTGGAGATGCTTCTTTATAGAGTGTGAAAAGAAGCATCCACCCTATTCCATGGCAGTGCAAGAGTTCTTGTGATTGGGAAGTGATCAATGTGATGCATCAGATTCTGGAAAATCCCATGCATATATATCAGATTACCATATTTTTCAGACTATAAGATGCACCGGAGTATAAGACGCACCAAGATTTTGAAGAGGTAAATTTTAAAAAAAGGTGTTGCACTCTGCAGGCATCCCAAACTTCTTGTTTTTTGTGAACAAGGTATGCAGAGAGTTTGAGAGGCCTGCAAAATGCTGCTGGGGGCTGAGGGGGGGCAAAAATGAGCAGAAAATAGCCCATTTTTCACTCGTTTCTGCCCTCCCCAGGCCCCAGGAGCAATTTGCAGGCCTCCCAAACCCTTTGCACATCCATTTTTGTGAAAGGGGTGGGGTTTTGGGAGGCCAAAAATGCTCTATTCAGTGTATAAGACACACCCAGATTTTCACCCTTTTTTGGGGGGGAAAGGTGTGTCTTATACTCCAGAAAATACGGGTACATAAGATTTTCTTTTGTACTCGTATAATGATAGAATGTTTACTTGAAAAGGAAGAAATATTGTGAGCGTTTGAAGCTTTCCCCACCTCTATCCAAACTAAGTTTAATTCTCAGTCTGGGGAGGAGATTACAGTACCCCCTGATTTTCCAATACTAATGAAAGCAATAAATGCACTTTAAAAGTTTTTGATGATACCGCAATAGTGATTTATGTATAGTAACTGATTTTTGGATAATCATATATTCAGGCCATCCAGTTTTCTTTACATATTAGACATTTATAGCTTCAGAAAAGTTAGTCAATTAGCGGAAAGTTAACCTTCTAAAGTTATAAAAACTTCAAAAGCAGTTCGATGTTTGACTACTTTGTGCCACACGTTTATTACACTCCTCTTTTAAGGAGGCTGCAATAAAACTTCTGAAAATAATTCACAACTTTCTATGTTCCAACATTACTCCCACCAAAGAACAGGTCTTGAAAAATCTTGGACTCCGATGAGCATAGAAAGGAAAAAGAGAAGTAATGCTCTTTTGGGTCAAATAGTTTCAGTGGATTATTTAAATGCCATACCTTATCTTTAAAAAAAAACCATGTTTTGATGATATACCCTTTAAAAAAAAAATGTTTTTTTTAGCAAGTTAGCTTTTGCTACGATTATTGTGTATAGTTGTCTGTTGAAGTTCTCAGTCTGCTCCTCTGTTGGAGAGGAGAGAGCAGGGGTGGACTGCTACAGGATTTGTCCAGGTTCGGGAAAACCTGTCGCTAACACTATGGCTGGTTTGGGAAACCTCCAAATCCCACCCCTGGTTGTCCCCTCCCACTCTGCCATGCCCCTCCCACCCCTCCCCTCCCAGGAGTCTTCACACAGCCCATTTTGGATGCAAGGTAAGTGCAGGGCCTACGCGGAGGCTCAGGGAGGGGGAAAAATGGGCATCCCAGAAGGCCCCCGGAGCCTGGAGGAGGCAGTTTTCACTCTTTCAGAGGCTCGAGGACAGCCTCTGGAGCAGGGGTGGGTTCTGGTTTCTTCTACTGCTGGTTCACTCAGGGACGCCCTTTGGGCGTGCATGCACTTCAAGTGCTCTCTCGCTTGATGCGGCTATGCATGCATGTGCAGTAGTAAAAATTCCTTTTGTGCATGCGCAGAAGCAAAAAATAAGATGGTGGTGCCATAGGCGCCGCTGATAGAACCAATTCGGGGGCACGGCCAGCCAAGTTACTACCTACTCAGACAAACCGGTCCGAACCGGTAGGAACCCACCTCTGCTCTGGAGCCTGGGGAAGGCAAAAATGCCCCCCTCCATGGCTGTGGTGCAGGAGGCTGACTACTCCATGCCCACCATGGCCACACCCACCCAGCAACCAGGCAAGGAATATATTGCTGAAATTTTTGAAGCCCAACCCTGGGAGAGAGTATCCTCCCTCTCCAACAGAGCACCAGACTGAGGAACTTCAACAGTCAACTATACGCAATACATAACAGTCCCCATTAATAAGATGAAGCTATCTTAGTGGCTTTGTCTGTTAAGTGTGGTGCTTATTCGCGCCCTGGTGCATCGACAGCTATACGATCCTGCCTGAGATCAGGTTCAGAAGTTGGATCCACTCCCGTGGTTGCAGGACGGAATCCTAAGTATTTGGAGAAGTACAAAATAGCGGTGTTTACTCACTGAGAGATAGGAATCGGTGACATAAGCATGAGAATTGGAAATGTTCCTTATCCAGAGAGACCAGTACAAGTTGGTTCCTGCAAGTATATCCCACCTCCACTTTGGTAATTATGCTGCTCTCAGAGAGAACATCGTATCATTTGGATAAATCTCATCAACCCAATCACTAATTCAGCAAGCCTTCCAAGTGCACCTTTCCGATGCGTGGAGAGTCTTAGTTTCTGTCCATATATTTCTGGTGCACAAAGAAAGGGGCCTACGAAAATGACTCTGCTGTGGGGGGCTTTCCTGATGACCACCTCCCTCCCCCCTTGGTGGAAAGTGTTAATGAGAAATTTTCATGAATATATGCCCTCTCAGAATAGATTTGGAAGAGCTTCCAGAGCGTTACCAAAGGAAGGTTATGTCATGAGTGAGAAAACTAATCATTGGTATCAGGGTGGGGCATTCACTACAAATTGCTGTAAAGCAATTAAGGTTTGGCTACTGTACAAATAGTCAACCTTTCAAAGCTCAGGACCAAGAATTCCAGCCAAGCAAGGGACAATTTTGGCTGGACTGAAGTGAGTTTCTTTAGGCAGAGAGCAACCTTGCATTCAAAAACCCGTAGCATTAGGGAATGAAGTAAGACCAACAGGGGTAACTTGGCATTGGCCATCAGGGGCAGGGGGCACCTTTCTGACTGTCATTCCTAGACTGCTGGCATTTCTCTGACCCCAACAGATAGCAATAGCACTTAGACTTATATTCCATTTCACAGTGCTTTACAGCCCTCTCTAAGCAGTGTGCAGAGTCAGCCTCTTGCCACCAACAATCTGGGTCCTTGTTTTCCTGATTTCGGAAAGATGAAAGACAGAGTCAACCTTGAGCCAGTGAGAATCAAACTTCTGAACTTCTGGCATCTGGCAGTCAGCAGCAGCAGCCTGCAATACAGCATTCTAACCACTGTGCCACCACAGCTGTTAAGTTCTCTCTATATATGGTGTGTTTTTTGTTTGGTTGCTGTAGTGTGTTCGGGGCTGCCTTTTCCCTAAACAACCCTTGCTCCATTTCCAGGTCCCTTATACTGCAGAAGTCCTATTTTTGGTTAAGGTAAAGGTAAAGGTTCCCCTTGCAGATATGCGTTAGTCGTTCCTGACTCTAAGGGGCGGTGCTCATCTCCGTTTCTAAGCTGAAGAGCCAGCGCTGTCCAAAGACGTCTCTGTGGTCATGTAGCCGGCATGATTAAATGTCGAAGGCGCACGGAACATTGTTACTTTCCCACCAAAGTTGGTTCATATTTTTCTACTTGCATTTTTACGTGCTTTCGAACTGCTAGGTTGGCAGAAGCTGAGACAAGTAACAGGAGCTCAGTCCATTATGCGGCGCTAGGGAGTCGAACCGCTGAACTGCCGACCATTCTGATCAACAAGCTCCGTGTCTTAGTCACTGAGCTACTGCATCCCTCTTTCTATCTTGGGTACTTTGCTGAATTTATCACCATGGCTAGTCATCGTTTATATTTGTTTCCAGAATGCACCTGCTGTTGTGATTCATTTAACTTAATAGCAATAGCAGTTAGACTTATATACCGCTTCATAGGGCTTGCAGCCCTCTCTAAGCGGTTTACAGAGTCAGCATATTGCCCCCAACAACAATCTGGGTCCTCATTTTACCCACCTCAGAAGGATGGAAGGCTGAGTCAACCCTAAGCCGGTGAGATTTGAACAGCTGAACTGCAGAACTGCAGTCAGCTGAAGTAGCCTGCAGTGCTGCATTTAACCACTGCGCCACCTCGGCTCTTAAGGGTGTACCTAACAGCAAGTCTTTTCTTAGAGGAAATTTTATTTCTTTCTCTGTAGGTAAACAAATGTGCACCCATTGATTGTCAAGTGCCAGCGAAATCAGGAGATTCAGGCAGTTCAAATGAATATAAAGATTTATTGCAAGCTTAAGCTCTCCACAAGAATCTGACCTACTAACAGTCAAGGGAAATAAGCGGGAATAAAAAGGCATTCAAGGTAGGCTGGACTTAGATACCTTGTGGGCGTGCATGGACTCATGACTTATGGTGCATTTGACTCCACCCGCAGGCTCAGCTTGGTCATCCCCTACATCATTACATCTCAGATATATGGAACCTGAAAGGTGGATTTAGGTAACCATTTTCTCCTAGCAAGCTGCGTAATGGTTTCACATTTCAGAATCAAGTTAAGGTGTCTTCTTCAGAAAGAAAGGTCCTTGCTGAGGATTCTGGGATCTGAAGTCCACACAATGGGCAGTAGCCAGTTTGGAAAACAATTATCTTTAATGTGGGCAGGTAGAGAATAGAAATAAATCTCTGTGCTGTCATCTTTTATATTTTCTCTTTGATAGGCCTGAATAATGTGGTTTAGCAGTTTTGTATGCTGAAACTAACATGGACATTTTGCTGAAGGATTTTTATAGTTTGCTAGACAATTTGTAAAATTTCATACCCAGAATTTAAACTTACTTAGTAAAATCCAGATCTCTGTCTGTATTTCATCCAGACTTAACAATACCTTCAATTCAATTTTAATAAGGCTGTATGTTCAATGTTGCATTATAAATTTCAATATTACTATGGTGTAAGATAAGAAAGTGGCTGGAAGAGATAACTGAACAGAGGATAGAGTTGAAGCCAAAATTGTTTCTCCTGGGTATTTTTGATGGGAAAATGGGGAGGAAATTGCAATACATAACATTACATATATTAACCCAAGTAGAATCATTCTAGCACAGAATTAGAAACCAACAGATACTTCTCCAGACCTACTTATAAGAATGAAAATTTATGATTGTGCAGAAATGGATAGACTGTCTATGGAAATGAAGAATAGGGAAAAACTGAGTTCTCCCAAATTCGGAATAGATGGTATTCTTGGTTTGAGAATAAACATAAAATTTAAGGTATAAATTGTAAAAGTATAATATATAGAAAGTAAAATTTATAAGAAATATATGATATTGATATATGAGTAGATGTCACTATAACTTAAATAAGGATATAACATAGGATAGTGATATAGAGATAGAATTCTTGTAAATAGGATTGTTACGAAAGATATTGATACCGATATGGAAAAGCTGTTAAAAGTGTAAATTTGTGTTTTATGTTTTAAATTCAATAAATACAATTAAAAAAAAAAAGAAATTCCAATATTACTTAATGAGTTGGACTATGTTATGTTGCTTGATATTTACTTTGACTGTAATAGGTTTTGTACAGTGAAGTAAATTAATTAAAAATCCACCCACTTTGCCAAACACCTTAATGGTACAAATTTATTCTCTTTGGCTTGGGCCTCTTTGTCTTCTCTTATAGTCTTCCTTCACCTTTGCCTTTACTGTCCTTGGGTTCTATTTCCATAGCAACATGTTTCATCCAGTGGGGAAAAGGTAGCACCTGCTTATCTTCTTTGACTTAGAAATGTGTACGTCATAATGGTATAGTTGTAGCTGGTGGAAATCAAAGGATCTGGCCAAGAATCACAAGGACCAAAATCATAGCGTTAAACTCTAGGAAAATCCCACCATTTTGTTTCCTGCAGCAGCCAAGGAGATGCCTCTAAGGATATACCGACCAGAAGATGGAGACACGACCTTCTTTACCACCGCTGTGATTGCTGTCCCCAACCCAAGAGAACACTGAACTTAAAATCATGCTTGAGTGATTGTGTGCCATCGAGTCGTTTTTGACTCCTAGTGACCACCTAGCTTGATTTTCTCCATAATGATCTGTTCTGACCCCCCGCTCCATACGCCGAGGCACACCGACGTATGGAGATTACTGCTAGACAATTTATTCATAGTAAATTAACACACCAACAAGACTTTGACAGCAACCCATACTTCCAAGATAAGAAATACACACGAGAGCTTCTCCAGCGTTAGTATATTAGTTGAATCCTGCAAACAGCCTCCTCCCAAAGTCTCTCCTTATATACTCTCTTGGGAGGAGCCTAATTACAACCACCTGGGTCCAATTATCTTCTGTATCTGCGAAGTTGCTGTTGGTGCTTATCTGCCCCCCTTTGACTTGTGTCGGGGGCCAACTCCCTTAGTTCCTCCCCACTGCTCCAGTACCTGACATCAGGGATCAACTCCCTTTGGCTTTCACCACTGCTCCATGCCTCAGGAGCCTCCTGGTGGCCAACCAACCTCTTTGGTCCATGCTCGGAGTCTGAACCCTGTCCAGGGTCCTCCACATCTTCCAAAGCCGACTCATAGGGCCCCCCGCTGTCAGAGTCTGTTTGCAGCTCCAATGGCTCCTGCTGGGCCACAACAATGATCTACCTCTAACCTTTTCTTCAAGATTTGCTGCTGGCCAGCCTCTTCTTCTCTTTCATTCCATGTTTCCCAGCACTAGAGGCTTTTCCAGTGGGATGGAACAACTCGTTGAGAGCAACTCATCATAATCAACTCACAGTCAACTCATCACTATGGTCAATTCACTATGGTCAACTTGCTGTGGGACAACCAGAGGTGGGTTTTACATAGTTTTACCACCGGTTTGCTGTGCACCGAATCTGTGAGCGTGCATGCATGCATGCTTGTTTCGTGAGCACACATGCCTTTCGCGCATATTCTTTGCTCACACGCACAGCTTGCACGCATGCACGCAGCTTAGAAAATGTGGCTAAATAAAACAGCATAGAGCCAGGGTGGTGGGCAGGGCGAGGCTACCCGCAGGTCGCCACTACCAGTTCACCTGAACTGGTCCGAACTGGCTGAATGCAACCACTGAGAACAATTAACTGCAGCCAACTCATGCGGAACCATTCACCATGGGAAAATGCAACATAACTGTATTTTAAACCCATTCCTCTCTTAATATTATTAGAGCCTCTGTCCACCTCTTCCTCCTTTCTTAGTTTTCTTAGATTTATTAGGATTGTATTAATAATCGTATTAATTATAATCATATTAATTATATTACTAAAATATTAAAGGAGGAACAGGTCTAGAGTACAGTTATCTTGCATTGAGTTATCTCATGGTAAGTTGTCCTGCAGTGAATTGGCAGGAGTGAGTTGATGACGATGAATTAGCCATGGCGAGCTGTCCTAGATCCTAATCCAAAGAGCTGTGTCTTCACACGTGTCCAAAGGAGGATAATTTGATCCTGGTCATTTGTGCATTGTGCATCATGTGAGAATTGATTCGTTTGATGATCCATTGGTTGATTTTCTTGGCTGTCCACAACAGTCTCAGGAGTCTTCTGCACATCATCATTCAACAGCATCAACAACCTTCTTATCCTGAGTCTTTAAAAACCCAAAATTTGCTTCTGGAAGATGTTGTAGGGAATGCCATGGTTTGCATAATGCTGATTTTTGTAGGCACAGACACATCACAATATATGGATATATTTTCCAAGAACTTCTTGGCTGCTCTACCAAGTGCAAATCTTGACTGCTTGTTTCTTGGCTGTTGATGGTTAATCCTGAAAGGCAAAAGTCATCCATCACTGCATAATCTTCATTGTCAGTTCAAAGGCTGGTTGTTCTATTTGCTGTCATTAATCTGGTCTCCTTTATATTTAATTTAGCCCCCTGTTTTCCCCACTATGCTCTTTGACTTTTAGCATGAGAGCTTCCAGATCTCTTTCATTTTTGGCTTTCAGGGTAGTGTCATCAACATAGCATAGATGATTGGATTTCTTACTCTGATTTTGAAACCACTTTTATCTTCTTCCAATCCAGCTTCCCTTAATATATATTCAGCACATAAGTTAAATAAATGTGGGGAGAGCCTTGCTAGACTCTTTTGCCAACCTAGAGCCAGTCTGTTCCAGCATGTTCTGTCACTTTCTGACCTGAATATAAGTTTCTCAAGAGGACCATGAGATATTCTAGGTGTAAGCACGTTCCACAGCTTGAAGTGATCAACATAATCAAAGGCTTTTCTATAATTGATGAAGCAAGCATAGTGTCTTCTTTTGATATTCTTTGGCTTTCTTTAATTATCCAGTGTACATCAACAATAATGTTTCATGTCCCTTAGCCTTTTCAGAAGCCAATTTGAACATCTGGCGTCTCTCTTTCCATGTAGGGCTCTCATTCCACCATCCCAAGTATTACTTCCCTAGCATGTGAAAATTAAGGATATTGTAGGGCAGTTTATACAATCTGCTAAAGTCTCCTTTTTTGGTGTTGGAATGTAGACTGACCTCTTCCATTTGATTGGCCATTGTGTCGTTCTCCAGATTTGCTGGCGTAGCTTGATTAGAACCTTGATGGGTATTCCGTAAGTTCGTTAAGCCTTCTGGCTTGGTAATAATCAGAGTGTGATTGAACTTTACCTTCAGTAGTGAGTTTCACATTTTGTTACCACCGGTTCACCCCGCATGTGCACGCCTGCTTGCTTTGTGTGCGTGTGCCCCTTCCATGCATGCACCCAGCCTTCCACACATTTGCCCAGCCTCAAAAATGTGCCTAAATAGGACAGCATAGAGCTGAAGTGGCACGATTTCCACTACCGATTTGGGTGAACCAGTCCGAACCGGCTAAATACCACCTCTATTTACCTTCTAGTATTAGAGGTTCCTACAAAGAATATCTTCTGAAGTATCTTGGATGTTGACATCCTTCAGTATAATGTTTCAACATACTCCTTCCATCATAAGAACCATAAGAGTGGAAAGGGTCCACCACTACTCTGGAAAAGGATGGGAGACAAGTGTCCTTGACGGACATCTGGTAGCCTTTCCTGGATAGTCATAACACCACCAGTCATGATTCACACCATGGTTCTCCATCTTAGAGCTCTTCTCAATGGTTTTTCCTGTGGCAGAAAGGAGGGAAGCAAAGGGGCAGAGAAAGTCTCTCCTAAAGCATCCTGGTTTTACCAAAAATTAAAAGATATTAAATGCAAGAAGGACTTTTCGTGCTTTGCAGTGCAAATCTAACTAAAGGAAGAGTCTCTTCCTGCCCTAACTATTAGCCCTTTCTCCCACAACAGAATAACAGAGTCGAAAGGGACCTTGGGGATCTTCTACTCCAATCCCCTATTCAAGCAGGAGAGCATATACCATTGTAGACAAATGGTTGTCCAATCTCTTCTTTAAAACCTCCAGTGTTGGAGCATCAATAACTTCTAGCGGTAATTCATTCCACTGATTAATTGTTCTAAGTGTCAGGAAATTTTTCCTTAGTTCTAGGCTGTTTTTCCCCTTGATTAGTTTCCATCCATTGCTGCTTGTCCTACCCTCAGACGCTTTGGGGAATAGTTTGACTCCCTCTTCTTTGTGTTTCTATATAGTTTGAGAATTATCTTCCCAACAAAAAGTCTGTCTACAATCAGCGGTGAGTTTCACATTTTGTTACCACTGGTTCGCCGTGCACATGCCCTTTCCATGCATGTGCCTGGCCTTCTGCGCATGTGCTTTGCCTTCCATATATGTGCCTGGCCTCAAAAACATGCCTAAATAGGACCGCATAGAGCCAGGGTGGGTAGGTTAGGTCTGCAATTTCCGCTACCTGTTTGGGCAAACTGGGCATAACCGACTGAATCCTACCTCTGGATACAATCCTGCTTGCTTTTGCAACATTTTAATGACATCGGATGAAATTTTCACGCCAATAAGTGCATTTTAAGACTGGATCCTTAGGATGGGTAGGTTAGGTCTGCAATTTCCGCTACCTGTTTGGGCAAACTGGGCATAACCGACTGAATCCTACCTCTGGATACAATCCTGCTTGCTTTTGCAACATTTTAATGACATCGGATGAAATTTTCACGCCAATAAGTGCATTTTAAGACTGGATCCTTAGGATGGGTAGGTTAGGTCTGCAATTTCCGCTACCTGTTTGGGCAAACTGGGCATAACCGACTGAATCCTACCTCTGGATACAATCCTGCTTGCTTTTGCAACATTTTAATGACATCGGATGGAATTTTCACGCCAATAAGTGCATTTTAAGACTGGATCCTTAGGATGGGTAGGTTAGGTCTGCAATTTCCGCTACCTGTTTGGGCAAACTGGGCATAACCGACTGAATCCTACCTCTGGATACAATCCTGCTTGCTTTTGCAACATTTTAATGACATCGGATGAAATTTTCACGCCAATAAGTGCATTTTAAGACTGGATCCTTAGGATGAAATCCTTATGAACATCTCCATTTAGCCCAGTCCACATTAACACAAACAAATTAAACCCGCATTTCTTTGGGAAACATCTCAGCTGAATTTTTAGAGGGGGGAGGGAAACTATCTGTTGATACTTTATTTTATCACCCATCGAGCTGTTGTGTGCCTTTGGCAGCTAAGCTTGCTTTTTGCGTGAAGAAAAAAAATTACATTAATATTGACTTGATTGCCCGATAAAAGCTGTGCTACAAAAGAATATTGCAAAACCTCAGAGGTTTGGCATGTTTTTCTATGTGGGTGGAAAACTGTGTGGTAGCCAAGCAAGAATGAATCATGAGGCTCTAACATAAAGAAAAAAACACACTAAATGATAAAAGTTTAAAAAAAAAAAAAGATGACAGCTAAAACAACAAAGCTTGTAGGTCTTCGCAGGCCGATGCAATACACAAAGACTGATATGTAATAGCAGAAGAGGAGAAAGACATTCTTTAGTAATCCTTTACTCTTGCTTTCCTGGTATTGTGGCAGGTAATCTGAAATGGCTTCGCTTTTGACACCCAAGAATCGTTCCTGTGTGTGATTAAAAGTTCCTAAATCAACAGTTGCAAATATGACAGGAACAGCATTTCCTCATTCAGATCTCTTGGGACCGCTGCGAAGATTAATCCTCCGGGAGGACATGCGGTTGGGAGAGACTGCCTGAGGACTTCCGCTACCATCCCCTAAAAACACTGTTGCAATCTTGCATGCTTGAATGTGCTTTCAGAAGAGTGGGAGAGGAAGGAGGAAGCCCTATCAAGCTGAATGATCAGGATATCGCTACGGCCAACGCACTGTGGCCATCTCGCCACGGGACAAACGTTAGAGTCAAGGTGGCGCAGTGGTTAAATGCAGCACTGCAGGCTACTTCAGCTGACTGTAGTTCTACAGTTCGGCTGTTCAAATCTCACCGGCTCAGGGTTGACTCAGCCTTCCATCCTTCCGAGGTGGGTAAAATGAGGACCCGGATTGTTGTTGGGGGCAATATGCTGACTCTGTAAACCGCTTAGAGAGGGCTGAAAGCCCTATGAAGCGGTATATAAGTCTAACTGCTATTGCTATTGCTATAAACTAATATATATATTTTAAAAATGGTGGAATAGAATCATTAGAGAAAGGATAGAATAGAATAGAATAGAATTTTATTATTTGTATGCCGCCCTTCTCCGGGAGGACTCAGGGCGGCGAACAATTCAAGGGGGAAAAAGGGGAACATAAAAAAACAAAATACAAATAGTAAAAGTAAACAACAGTCGCACAACCATACATGTCGAGAGGGGAGGGAACACATCACCCCCAGGCCTGCCGGCAAAGCCAGGTTTTGACGGCTTTTCGGAAGGCCTGGAGAGAGGTGAGGGTCCGAATCCCTGCGGGGAGTTCATTCCAGAGGGCCGGAGCTGCTACAGAGAAGGCCCTCTGCCGGGTAATAGCCAGGTGGCATTGGCTGGTAGATGGCATTGGCTGGTAATGGCATTGGCTGGTAATAGCCAGGTGGCATTGGCCGGATGAGGCCAACACTGTGAGATCTAATGGGTCTGTGGGAGGTAATTGGCAGCAGGCAGATGCAAAAGGAGGGATCAAATGGAAGGTGAATGACAAAAGTGAATGTTTAAATTATTTTAAATCATTACATTGAATTGTTCCAGGGTGAGTTATTCCATGGCGGGTTGCCTATGGTGAGTTGTCCCCTGGTGAGTTGCCCCAGGAAAGTTGCCCATGGTGTTGTGGCCAGCGAGCTGCCAGTGGAGCTGGTGGCAGACTCACACAGTGAGGAGGTTGGGGAGGAACTTGGGCCAGTTCTGGAGTCTGGGGAAGGCTCTGACAGATGCTCTGCATCAGATGCCGAGAGAGAGCCAGGGCCATGTGACATTTCTCAGTCACGGGAGAGGCAGCTGCCTTTGGAGGCTGAGATGAGTGAGGAGGAAGAACAGCTGGGAGCCCTGTTAGAGCAGTTAGGAGAGGTGAACCTTGGAGGACAAGGAGTCAACTCAGGAAGCAAAGCACACGTGGATGCTGAATGGCCTCTCCCTGGCTAGGGAATAAATAGAAGGAAAGGGGAGTGGTTGTCGTAGGAGACAACAGTTCATATTTCTGAAGGTTTTGCTCATTGCACCCAGCTTCCAATAAGCCAAGTCAATTGGAGAAATGGATTCAATTAACAATAATGTGTTGTGCTTAACAACCATGGTAATTTGCTTAATGATCACTGTAAAGCTTGAGTTGATGACTCACCTTATGGCCACGTTGACTTGCAATGGAAATTTCAGTCTCAACTGTGGTCCTAAGTCCATATGTGAACCAGAAAATTCAGGTTCTGTAACAAAACTGGGAAGTTGGAGACGAGACTTTGGAAAAAGGCAGGGACCCCTATATTATTGCAAAAAATATGTATCAATGAAGTGAGTATGACTCCTCAGCATGCTAACAATGATAGCAGTGTTGAGATATTTGAGGGGCTGCCACAAAGAAGAGGGGCTCAACCAGTGGTGGGATTCAGCCAGTTCGAACCTATTCAGGAGAACTGATTGCTAACTTTCTAAGCAGTTTGGAGAACTGGTTGTTGGAAGAAATTTCATTTTGTTTTTTTCCACTTTACAAGGGCTAATCCTGTAAGGAAGGCAGGAAGGAAACATTCTGGTGTTGTTTCTAGCCTCATCTTTATTGCCCTGCTTACAGAAATTGCCTCTCCAGTTAACCCTTATTACATTGTAACAGCTAAGGTGAAGCGCCCATCAACACGAGTGACGTTGAGTTGGCCACGCCCATCCATCCAGTCACATGTCCATTGAGCCACGCCTACCCAACTGGTTATTAGGACAGAGAACCGGTTGTTAAATTATTTGAATCCCATCACTGGGCTCAACCTATTCTCCAAGACACCTGAAGACGAGACAAGAAACAATGGATGGAAATTAATCCAAGGAGAGAAGCAACTTAGAACAGAGGAGAAATGTCTTCATACTTAGAACACTTAATCAGCGGAATGGCTTGCCTTCAGAAGTTGTGGATGCTCCATCACTGAAGGCTTTTAAGACAAGATTGGACAATCACTTCTCTGGAATGGTATAATGGTCTTTTGCTTGAGCAGGGGGGTGGACTAGAAGACCTTCAAGATCCCTTCTAACTGTTCTGTAATTCTGTTATGGCTAGAAATGAGGATTACTTCATGTCTCAGTACATAGTTCAAGAGATGCTGCCCAAATTCCATGGTACCCCTGGACTGGTGTGATTCCTGTTTCTAAGACTTTTATTTCTCCCAAGAGATCCAAAGAGGAGCAGGTTAGGGAGAAGCTAACTTCGTTGTAGTCTCAGTTTATTTATCTGGAGCCTGCCCTGTTTGGGTACTTGTCCAAAGCACTCCAGCTCGGCATTATTTTGAAGCAATTTTTCCTGCTTTTCCTGTTTCACACGAAGGAGCTGAACTTAGCAGCTTCTCCATAGCAATTCCCCCCCTCCCTACACCTTTAGTATGAGTACATTCAGTTCTTTTGAACTAAGCATAAAAGAGATAATTGAACAATTAAGTGTTTTTGTGTTTTTTTTAGAACTCGGGTATTAGAATAAATGAGCCTGAACTGTCAGCAAGTAAGTTTATAGTAAATATCAGAACATTGCCAAGCGTCAGAAGAATGAAATTCTAGACCATTCTGCCTAGAGGAATGGAGAGGGAGTAAAGGAATTAGCTCCATGGGTTCGTTACATGCATTGTAAAGGTAAACAATTCTTTGAGTACAGCCAAAATCCTAAGTTTCTTGGTAGCCCTGTGTCAGGATCTTTCCTGTGGTCTGTGAAGCTGGAGACTTCCTTTCTCATCTACTCCTGGGATTTTCTGATGACCAGGTGGTCCATTCTTAGGCAAGCAACAGTCAGGGCAAACCAGAGGTGATATTCAGCAGGTTCTGACCAGTTCTGGAGAACCGGTAGCGGAAAATTATCAGTAGTTCAGAGAACCAGTAAATACCACCTCTGCCTCCCTGAATTGAGATTTTACAGTAACCTTCCCCTGCCATGCCCACTTAGGCACACCTACCAAGCCACCCCACTCCCACCAAGCCATGCCCACAGAACCGGTAGTAAAATATTTTGAATTCCACCACTGGGTTCACCAGGCTCAAGGTTGACTCAGCCTTCGATTCTTCCGAGGTGGATAAAATGAGGACCCAGATTGTTGGGGGCAATAGGCTGACTCTGTAAACTGCTTAGAGAGGGCTGCAAAAGCACTGTGAAGTGGTATATAAGTCTAATCGCTATTGTTTTCTTCATATATCCCACCTTTCTCAACCCTGCCTTCTTCCAGAGGTTGCCTTTGATGTCAAGGTCAAGACAGAGGGACTATCTGTGGTCTAGTTCAGTGAGAGACTTCAGACTTGCAGACCTTAAGGACCCCACTTGTTGTCCCAAAGATGCTTTTCCAAAAGGCAACTGGACTTTCTTGATTCCCCCACCCTCCACCCCTTGAAAAGGCTTTGCTTCTCATCCAAGAAGCTTCTTCAGTTTTGACTCCAGTTCTAAAACTTCTCAGAAGAGAAGCAAACCAATTTCATGCCTACTTCAGCATATTTAGGTCACTCCTGAGTTTGTACAGCTGATCAAAATGTGAAATATATCTCATCCAGGATCAAGTGGATGAGGAGGGAAAAACCCTAAGAAAATCCAGTTGCTTTTTGGAAAAGCACCTGTGGGACAACCATGACATGGATGATTGAGAATCTCCATAGACATTGAGCCAAATTTTATCCCCATGCACCTGGTTAATCCATAGGGAGCATAAATGTCTATGGAGATTCTCAGTCGTCCAGGTCATAATCATTGGTGGGATTCAAAACTGTCAGGCCTGCAATTATATTCCTTTTAGAAATTTTGGCCTGCCACACTTTCTCTTATTTCATTATGCTGTTTCATTAGTATAATTGATGGGAGGGAGGAATAGACAGGAGTAGGATTGTGGAATGTATTGTCTTCATTCTTGTCTAGAAGCCAACGTCATCTTTTGTCTCCACACTTTTACACCTGACCGGAAGCAGCTGGATGTGGACGCCAGCGTGGAAGAAGAAGATTGGACCATGTGATGGATTGTGCGTGTGGGGACAAGATCATGAACTTTTTTTTTTTTTTTTTTTTTTTTTTTTTTATCTTTCAAGTACTTTTCAAGTTTATTCTTGCTGTTTTTCCCTTGCCAAATATATCTTAATATTATTTTATTTAGTTCTTCGAAATATCTTTTTTCTAGCTTTATCGGAATTATTTGAAATAGATAGAGTAGTCTCGGCAGGATATTCATTTTCGTTTTTTTTTTTTTTTGTACCCCTCCCTCCCTCCACCCCCCCCATCCCCCCTCCTCCTTCCCCCCCCGACTTCCCAGAACCCGTACACGGTATGGATTTTTAACTAACACAGTCTAAAATCTATTGAGAAAAAGAAATAAAGAAATTAATGACATTCTAGATTGAACTTAGCTTCTTCTTACTGAACTAACTTTTAACAGTTTAAATCATTTCTGATCTTAAGCATAGGCTAACTGGAATTTCTTAGTCCCGTATTTATTTTGTATATAGTCAATCCATTTTTTCCAGTCTCGTTTATATCTCTCATTTGAATGATCTTTAAGATATGCCGATATTTTAGCCATTTCAGCTAAGTTTGTTACTTTCAATGTCCATTCTTGGATTGTAGGCAAGTCTTCCTTCTTCCAATATTGCGCCACCAACAGTCTTGCTGCAGTTATCAGGTGCAGAATCAAATTGGTCTCTACCACTGTAAAATCAGTACATATACCTAGTAAAAATAACTGAGGAATAAACTTTATCCTTTTTTAAAAAACATTTTGCATGACCCACCATATTTTTATCCAAAATGCCTTAACCTTTTGACAGGTCCACCATATATGATAATATGTAGCATCGAGAGAACCACACCTCCAACATTTAGGCTGTACATTCGGATACATAGAAGCCAACTTTTTAGGATCTAAATGCCATCTATAAAACATCTTGTAAAAATTTTCTCTCAGATTTTGAGCTTGTGTAAATTTCACATTTCTTACCCAAATTCTTTCCCATGTATCCAACATTATTGGTTCCTCAATATTTTGAGCCCATTTTATCATACAATCTTTAACTAATTCTGTTTCCGAATCCATCTGTATTAATACATTATATATCCTCTTTATATGCATTAAGCTTTGATCTCTTATTTGTTTAAACAGATTATCCTCAACTTGAATAAAGCCAATTTTTTGATCTATTTTCCACCTAGCCTGTAATTGCCCATACTGGAACCATGTTTGAACTACCTTCTCCTCTTTTAATACCTCTAAAGATTTTAATTGTAATACCCCCCTTTCCGAGGTAAGAAGCTGTCTGTAAGTAAATCTATCCTGTTTTTGTGCTGTATTCATATTTTCAATTGCATGTCTAGGAATTGCCCACATGGGTATCTTGTCATTTAATTTATATTGGTATTTCTTCCAAACCCGCAATAAAGCATTTCTCAAAATATGACTTTTAAAGTTCTTATCCAATTTTTTGTTGAATAACAGGTAAGCATGCCAACCAAATACCAGATCGTGTCCCTCAATGTTCAATATTCTATCATTGGTTAAATGAATCCAATCACTAATTACAGATAATGCCACTGCATCATAATATAGTTTTAAATTAGGTAGTTTCAATCCTCCTCTCTCACGTACATCTTGCATTATTTTCATCTTTACCCTCGGCTTCTTTCCTGCCCACACAAATTTGTTGATACCCTTCTGCCATTCTAAAAGGTTCGCATCTTTTTTAAGTATAGGTAACATTTGGAAAAGAAATAAAAATTTTGGTAAAATGTTCATTTTCACTGCCGCTATCCTGCCCAGCAAAGATAAGTGCAATTTCTCCCATTTTTTCATCTCTGTCTGTATGCTATGCCAAAGTGGTTCATAATTATGCTTATATAATTTCCCATTTGAAGTTAAAATGTTAACTCCAAGATATTTGACTTTTTTAACTACCTCACATCCTAGCATCACTCCTAATTCTTCCTTTTGTTTAATATTCATATTTATAGCTAATATTTTGGTTTAAGATCATGAACTTTTAACTGGGTGGGATTCTGATGTAACTTCCAGAGTTGGAATTCTGATGTCATTTCCAGAATTGGGTTTAACACAGATGTGCTAAGATGTCTGCTTTATTAAATTGGAACTTAAAGGATCATTTTGCCTTGGACTCTGATTTAATTCTACATGATACTTGGAACGCTGACAAAAACATTTTACTAACTGGTTCTGTGGGCATGGCATGGCATGATGGGCCTGGCTTGGTGGGCCTGGCAGGGGAAGGATACTGCAAAATTCACATTCCCTCCCCACTCCTGGGGGAAAGATACTGTAAAATCTCCTGTTCCACCTCACTCCAGGGCAAGAATATACTGTAAAATCTCCATTTCCATCCCACTCCAGGGAAAGGATACTGTAAAATCTCCTTTTCCACCCTACCCCACTAACCTGCTTTCCAGCTCCATTCTCCTGTGCAGAGCAACAGAAGAAGACCCAGCAAATCAGCTGGGACTCTGGAGACAGCGAATAGATGCGGGCGGAGCCAGCCAGAGGTGGTATTTGCCAGTTCTCCGAACTACTCAAAATTTCCGTTACCGGTTCGCTAGAACCGGTCAGAACTGGCTGAATATCATCTCTGTCGTAATTGTCACAAAAGTGCTTTTTCAAGAGGCAACTGGAATTTCTGGTTTTTCTTTGAAGACGTTTTGTTCTCCTCCAAGAAGCTCCTTCAGCTCTTGGATGAGAAGCGAAATGTCTTTAAAGAAAAACCAGAAAATCCAGTTGCCTCTTGAAAAAGCACCTTTGGGACAACCATAGGGCACGTCTGCACCGATAATCTGATTTGGAGCGAAAGGTGACATTGCTACATCAGTCATTCAACAAAATACTCAAAACAAATTCTTGATCTGCCTTGTGCCTGATCCTTGAAGCTTCTCTTCATTTTTTCTGTTGCTTATTTACCGCTTGATCCTGGATGAGATATATTTAACATTTTGATCAGCTGTACTAACTCAGAACTGATCTAAATAGGCTGCACTATCCATGTCATTGTCAATGTATCTACTCCATTCAGTCAAGTCCATATTTGGCATTTAGGAATTCAACATCCAGGCAGAAGAATTCCCCCTCCAAGTCCTCCTCCTGAACAGCTGTAAACTGCTTGCTCATTTCCCTGTCAACAAGTAACACTCTCTGCTCCTCCATAGCATTGCCCATAATTGCATTGAAATTCTTATCCCAGAAATATTTTCTCTAAAAGGGACCCGAGTCCTTCTCGTCCTTCGCTTCATAAAGAACAGAGAACTTTTTTTTTTTCTCCCCGAGCTTCAACTTTGCAGTGAATTTTGAAAAATAGCATTTGGAGACAGCATTTAATTTATATAGCCACCTTCTCTTTTTACCGCCACTCCCAGTTGAATTATACATGTCGCTGCTATAACACAGGAATAAAAATCAGACGAGGGGAGCTGAATTTAATTTAACAATTTTTTGCATTCGCCCGAAGGCTGATTCAAAGCAATGGCTTCATTTTTGGCCAACTGTACCATCAAGTTGCAATTGGCACAAGTAGCACCCACAGAAAGGGAGTGTAAGTTACAGGACGGACCTTTTCAACATCCTGAATAATGTTTTTGTTTGCACCCTGTTGGGATGCAGGGAGGTGGTGGAAGTTCTCTTTTGGAAAGCCAGAGAGCAGTAAAAATAGGAAGCAGACTCAGCAGCTGTGCTTCAACTGAACAGAACAGAATAAGACAGTTGGAAAGGGAGCTTGGAGGTCTTCTAATGCAATTCCCTGCACAAGCAGGAGACCATATATCATTCCAGAAAAGTGGCTGTCCCGTCTCTATTTAAAAGCCTCCAGTGATGGGCCACTCACAACCTCTGAAAGCAAGCCATTCCACTGGATAATTGTTCTCACTGTCTGGAAATTTCTCCTTAGAATTGGAGTAGAATAGAACTGGAAAGGGGTTCCACCACAAAGCCACGTTCGACTAAAGGGCGCTCGACGAAACCGCGTAGCTGACGTCATCACAGGGTGACAACAGCGCGGAGACGGAAGCACGCTGTAAACGCTAAACCTAAAATTAACCCCTAAACCTAAACCTAACCCCCCTAAACCTAATCCTAAACCTAACCCTAAACCTAACCGTTAACCTAACTCTAAACCTAACCCTTAACCTAACCCTAAACCTAATCCTAACCCTTAACCTAACCCTAAACCTAACCCTAACCCTAACTCTTATCCTAACCCTAAACCTAACCCTAACCCTTAACCTAACCCTAAACCTAACCCTAAACCTAACCCTTACCTTAACTTGAATCGGCTTGCTTTCAAAGCGCTATTTAAAGCGCCCTTCTTTCTCTGCGCTCGCTGTTGTCGCCCTGTTGATGACGTCAGCGACGCGGTTTAATCGGGCGCGCTTTAGTCGAGCGCGGTTTTGTCGTGCCACACCGGAAAGGACCTTGGACATCTTCTAATCCAGCCCCCTGCTCAAGCAGGAGATCCTATACCCATGATGGTGAATCTATGTCACGCGTGTCAAAGGTGGCACCCGAAGCCATATTTGCCAGCACGCGAGCTGTCACTTCTAGCACGCATGTACGTGCTGGCCAGCTGATTTTCGGCCTTCCAGAGGCCAGGAGAGACCGTTTTTACCCTCCCCGGGCTTCAGGAAAGCCTCCAGAGCCTGGGAAGGATGTAAACTCCTCCCCCTACATGGCCAGGTGGATGGGGCGCATTGAATTGTGGGTGTGAGTACCCACGTGCACAATAGTGCGTGCAAACAGAATTTTGGCATGCCTTTACAAAAAGGTTCACCATCACTGTCCTATACTCTTTCAGACAAGTGACGGTTCAGTCTTTCCTTAAAAACTTCCAGTGATGAACAACATCTGAAGGCAACTTCTGTTCCACTGGTTAATTGTCTTCACTGTTAGGAAGTTTCTCCTTAATTCCAGGTTGCTTCTCTCCTTGATTAGTTTCCACCCATTGTTTCTTGCTTTGCCTTCTGGTGCTTTGGAAAATAAGTGGACCCGCCTCTTCTTTGGGGCAACCTCTCAAATATTGGAACACTGCTATCATGTCACCCCAAGTCCTTCTTTTCAGTAGACCAGACAAATGCAGTTCCTGCATCCGTTCTGGTTATGTTTTAGCCCTCCCGCTAAAACGTTGCTTTTCTCTATGTTGCAAAACCTTTCTTTTCTCTCCATTGGGCTCAACTGTACTTACATTCCATACCATACCCCACATTCAAAATGGCATTCGCCGAACTTGATTCTTTTCCCCCTAAGGCTACTCCTGATTTCTATCCCACTTATATTCCGCCTCTTATTTTGGAGGTTGCTGAGATCTTCATCCGCCCCCAGCATTTCCTCATAGTCTCGCCATGGGCAGACAAGGAGATAGTTTTGCAACGAGAGGCATTTTCATAACCGAGGAGTAAGAATTTAATGGGTGGCATGACGAATCGCCTTTGTAGGAGAAGTGACACCTGATTGTGCAAAGGAGAGTATGCTGCTCTGCATAGGAAGGCATCCAGTTCCAGAACAGCTTATTCAGTGCAGGCCAGATAATCAACATTAGCAGACATCAGACAAAATAGTGTCCCATCACTCTGAATCGGATTTAGATTTAGATTTAGATTTAGATTTGTTTTATTTATATGCCGCCCTTTTCCGGGAGGGACTCAGGGCGGCGAACAACTCAAAGGGGGAAAGGGAACATAGAACACAGTACAAGTAGTTAAAATAGCCAAGAATCACACAGCCACACAGGTCGAGAGGGGAGGGGAACTCGTCAACCCCAGGCCTGCCGGCAAAGCCAGGTTTTGACGGCTTTTCGGAAGGCCTGGAGAGAGGTGAGGTCCGAATCCCTGTGGGGAGTTCGTTCCAGAGGGCCGGAGCTGCCACAGAGAAGGCCCTCCCCTGGGTAGTAGCCAGGTGGCATTGGCTGGTAGACGGAACCCGGAGGAGGCCGACCCTGTGTGATCTAATGGGTCTTTGGGAGGTAATTGGCAGCAGGCGGTCTCTCAATTGAATTGATACTTATTTGATGACCTACTGCTAAATAGGCAACATAGGATTAATGACATTCAAAATATCGTAATTACTTGAAGAGATACCCCGAAATACAGGTATCTTGCAAGAGTTCATTTAGGCACCATTCAAAGTTGCAAGGGCATTGAAAATAGTGAATTATGACCATTTTTCACACTTATGACTTTTGTGGCATTCCCATGGTCACATGATCAAAATTCAGTAAATTATGACTCTTCTTTACCTTACCGATGAACATGTTCTTGCAACTGCAGTTTGCATGAACACAAAGGTTTTGCAACCTTCATTCACTTGTGGCAAGCGACGAAGCAAATAAAGTGGCAACTGTGATGCAAATGTGGATAGTCTTTTGCAGATAGACTTCATGGATCTTCACATTTGCCTAATAAAAAGACAGCGAGACAACACTTGACTGGTGACCAAGTCCATTTTTGTAGAGTAAGAGTAAACATTTCTTAAGGGCTAAAAATTAAGACACAGTATGATTTATGCATGGGATAATGTGTCAAGCATACCATCTACTTAAAAGGATTCTTGTTTATGAAGATTTTTGGAAACACACATTGATTGTCTTATGATTAAACAACTGCTTCAAGCAATGTAAATTTAATTAAACATTGGTTTTAATAGTGTACTTTTGCAGCTGGAAAGGATAAACCTGAAAGTTGCTCAGAAACCTTTTTCTTTGTTATCACAGAGACAATAATTACCAAATAACATAAAAAAGATGAAATATAGACAATGTTATTTTTCTAGTCCCCATTCTTGCTAATTAAAAAATTATGCAAGTTAATTAACATATTCTAATAAGGCAAATTTTCCCTTCATGTTGGCATGTGCCACAGGAGTAGGAGAGAAATACACGCCACTGCATGCCAGTAGAACATAAAACATAATTATCGTCTCTTAACAGTGTGAGCAAAAGTTGATATGAATAAAATATACTTGCCAGTACTAACTGACTTTGCAAAAACTTATAATTAAATGGGAAAATTCAAAAGTAAGTTTTTCTTTGGTAGATTGGCAAATGGTTTTGGTCTTTTTCCCATATAGATCAGGTGTTGAGCCATGTCCTGGGCTTGCCACAAGCGCGGGGTGGGGCGGAGCGTGGCGTGGCGTGGCGTGGCTTGGGTGATGGGGGCAGAGGTGGGTTCCTGCCGGTTTGGACCGGTTCGGCCGAGTAAGTAGTAACTCAGCCAGCCACACCCCTGAACTTGTTCTATCGGTGGCGCCATAGGCACTGCCATCTTGTTTTTTTGCTTCTGCGCATGCACAGAAGCATTTTTTACGTACTGTGCATGCACGCATAGCACACACCAAGCAAGTGTGTCCCTGCGTGAACCAGCAGTAGAAGAAGCCAGAGCCCACCCCTGGATGGGGGGGTGTCTCAAGAATGCACCAGTGATGGGGGGGTGTCTCAAGAAGACCTAGCGGTAGCACGGCAAACATAAATGATCAGCTCGGCAGCCTCGCGGCAACAGAGACAGCAGCGGAGCTCCGCTGAGAGGCGCGGAGGAGTGGCTAAGCCAGGAACGCTCCAAGCAGCGGTTTAGGCTGACGATCAGCTGGGTCGGAGCTGCGGCAGGTGAGCTACCAGGGTGAGGCCTGCACAGTGGAAAGGCATGGCTCACCTATTTAAGGCAGCTGGGAGGTGGGCGCTCCCAGCGCTGACTTTGCATCAAACAAGACTTTGCTAACCAGACTTTACTGACTGCTGTTTTGCTGCTAAATGAACTCAATGCTTGCCTGAATCTGGCTGAATAAACCCAGTTTGCCTGAGGTGACCCCTACCCTGGTATCTCCCATGAACAGTGACTTCCCTATTCTATTCATCTGAAAATGTACAAACTGGCATATACTCATTGTGCCAATCTATCTGGGCCTTCTTTGGACTTTGTCTTCTGCCTTCTGCCACTTGAACTTCAGGTTGCAGTGCTCAAACCTCCCCTGGAAGCAAACATATTTTAATTTTTTAAAGCTCATATTTCAAACAAGCTGAAACATTTCCCTTTACTTTTAAAGCCCTACGTGGTTTAGGACCTGGCTACCTGAGAGACCGCCTCCTGCCATTTACCTCCCAATGATCAACAAGATCGCACAGGCTGGGCCTCCTCCGGGTGCCGTCAACCGGACAATGCCGGTTGGTGGCTCCCCAGGGGAGGGCCTTCTCTGTTGCTGCGCCGGCCCTGTGGAACGATCTACCCGCAGAGATCCGGACCCTTACCACTCTCCTGGCCTTCCGTAAAGCCGTTAAGACCTGGTTGTTCCAGCAGGCCTGGGGCTGTTGATGGATATCCAGCCCCCGCTTAGATGTAATGGATGATGTGAATTTTTAATATTGTATTTTTCTATTTTTAAATTTAAACTGTTTCTGTCTTGCTGTGAGCCGCCCAGAGTCCCGATGGGTGTGGGCGGCATACAAATTTTAATAAACCTTAAACCTTTTATTTCTTCGTCCTATTCAGGCAGCACTGGAATCATTGTTTTTGGCATAACCAGAAAGAAGAAACATTTGTAAACAGAATTGTTTCACCTATGGATCTTTTTCCAAGTTCGGTTCTTAAACAAATAATCCTTTGGGATCTTCAGATATCAGAACTCTTTCCAGTTGATGGTCCAGAATTGGAAGAAATTGGGTTGGACTGTTCTCTGCCCCCCTAGGGCTGACCCAGAGGAGGTTGGTCTCTTCTGAGACCTGTAGGTCTTAGTCATGGAATGGTTTGGCAGCCCTTAAACAGCCTTTTTCTTTGTCCTCATGAGAAACTCCAAGCAGGTCTAAAGCACACACAAGAAATGCTCCGTTCATCTGGCTCTAAGCTAGCAATCACCTCCACACCTTGAAACATAAATTTCCATAAAGCATGTGTTTGCTTTTGTATAAGTGTTGATTTAAAGATGAATCTCACAAAAATGTTAATGGGGATCTAATACTTATTTTCGCAGAAGCTGAATGATCTTTGCCAGATGGTTGATAAGCAATTGCCTCATGTTTCTTTTTCTTTGAACAGGGATTAGTCAGAACAACCTCCTGAGGTCATCTATCTCGAGAGGATACTCTCTGATAGCTCTCCAACTAAAGCTTGGGCTTTACAAAGTAGAACGTGTTGAACTCCATCTCTATGGCTCTAGTCTACGTCCCAATTCTTTGCAGAAGAATAGGAGAGCAGTAACGGATAGGGAAATGGAAGAAAGCATGGCATTCTTCTGTCAAAATAAGGATCAAAGTTGGGCATTATAAATATTTAGAGACCTACTTCTCTCTGGAATTTGTTTCTAGTAGGTTTCCACAATATTTTGCTTGACAAGCTCTTGGTTTAGATGGCGCTGTTTTCAGAGATTCAGTGCAGAAAAATAAATATTGCTGCTTCTCAAGAAAACCAAAGGAGGACATGAATAATTCTCTCTAAAAGATTGTTCAGTTCTTCTGAAATTGGAATTGATTAGGTTGCCTTTGTTTCCCAAGAGGCAACCATGAAACAGTCACAGAAAGTGTCTGTTGAACTATCTAAGGTATCCCAGTACTTTGTGGAGCTCCTTCTCATTCCTTAACATGTGGGAAATTAATTTTCAACTCATTATATATAAAATGAAGTCAAAGGATGTGCATAATTCTTTGACACATACCGTATTTTTCGGAGTATAAGACACACCTTTTTTCCTCAAAAAAGAGGCTGAAAATTTGGCTGCGTCTTATACACAGAATACAGCATTTTTGCCTCCTGAAACCCCTGCCCCTTCACCAAAATGGCCGTGCATAGCCTTTAGGAGCCTTACAGAGTGCTCTTAGGGGCTGGGGAGGGCAGAAATGAGTGAAAAATGGGCCATGTTTTGCTCAATTCTGCTCCCCAGCCCCCAGGAGCACTTTATAAGCCTCTTAAAGGCAATGCATGCCCTTTTTTGATGAAAATGGGCCCAGTTTCACGAAAAATGGGCCATTTTTTGCTCAATTTTGGGCTCCCCCCAGGAGCACTCTGCAAACCTCCTAAAGGCTATTCATGTCCTTTCTAGGGGGGGGGGTCCTGTTTTTGCAAAAAATGAGCCATTTTTGGGAGGTCTGCAGAGTGCAAAAACTTTTTTTTAAATTTGCCTCTTCAAAACCTTGGTGCGTCTTATACTCCAGTGCGTCTTAAACTCTGAAAAATACAGTATTCCAGGAGGCCAATAATAGCCGCAGAAGATAGGGCAGCTACAAACACCTGGAAGAAACTGTTGAGAAGCGTATTTTGTTTGCAGTTGACAAGATTGCAGTCTTCAGCACCCTGGGGCAAACACAGCAATTTAAGACACAAATCTCAGGGCAAAAACTTTTTTTTACATCAGCTGTGAACTTTCCCAGCCAGGCTTACTTGCCTTACCAGCCATTATCCCAAATCTCCAATTAGAGAGAACTGGAAAGAGAAGGTCATGGATGGTTTAGCTATGGCTTTAAAGATATCTTCTGGCATAACTAGGAGGCAGAGAATTATAATGAGCCTAATTTTGGAAGGAGTGTCAGTATGAAGATGGATGGTAGAAGGGAATAATTCAGTTGATCTTTTCTGGAGAGTGGAACTGGAACAAGACACCCCATGAAATGTGATGAGGGTAGCAAATAGTCTCAGAGGAGGAGAGATGGAAGAAAGCCAACTGAGTTTGCAGGGAGATGGAAGATAAAAGTTGGATCCCCAATGTTGGCATTAGTAGACAAAGAAGAACTTTTCAATGGACAAAATGAAAAAAGGTAATTGATAATGTGAACACTGCACATGACATCAATTGGGATGATAGTGGATTAATACAGGGGATTCACAAACTGTGGGAGACAAATATCAGAAGCATTGTTCACATCATGCTTCTACTCTTTGGCCATGGGTCAACCGAATCCAACTTCTTCTATCCCACTTAAATGTTTTTTTTCAGAGATTTGGAAATGAAGACTCAGAAAATTCTTTTTTAACTGCTTTGATTTGAGACCCCCAGGATGTAGAGAGTCTTCGAAATCTGGTCCTTGTGAATATTTCAGGGTGATAGGCAGGTAGTCCAAGAGTTCATTTAGAGACCATTCAGTTAAAACAGCACTGAAAAAAGTGACTTGTGACCATTTTTCACACTTACGACCATCACAGCATCCCAGTGGTCACTTGGCTGAAATTCAGACCTTTGGCAGCTGACTCACATTTATGATGGTTGCAGAATCCAGGGGTCATGTGGCCCCCTTTTGCAACCTTCCGATGAGCCAAGTCAACGGTGAAAGCTCGATTCACTCAACAACCATGTTGCTAATTTAAGAACTGCAGTGATTCACTTAACAAATGTGGGGCGGAAAGTCGTAAAAGGGGCCACACATTCACTTAACCAAGGTCTCCCTTAACAACATGAGTTTTGGGCTCAATTGTGGTAGTAAGTTGAGGACTACCTGTATTTTGAGTTAGAGGAAAATATTTCATTAATGACCAGATTGGAACATTTCAGAAGGACAGAAGTCAAAGGGAAAACTGCACTAGGATAATGGGATTGCAAAACTGGAATTAGAAGTGACCAGGGATGGAAAGGCTAATCTCTGATTGTCCCCTTTGACATCTATATTTTCTTCCTGGGCTTTCCATGACATTTACATTACAGCACACAAGAGGGTTACTTCCAACTCCAAACAGTCAAGCAGACAAAAATAAGTAACCACAGACAAAGAAAATCTGAGAAGATATGAACAACCACGAGGGAAATGAATGAAAAGGGAGAAGAAGGCCTCTGAAAGAAGAGTCTGCTTGTTCAAAGAAACATTTCTTTTTGAAAGACTAGAAACCTCGAAAGAAGAAGAAAGAATTGATAATTTCGGGATTTGGGGGTTCAAAATGAGACACAAATGGGAAACGTTTAAGATGATAATGACTCAATAGGGTCGAAGGCCCATTTCTATTTTCTCCCCTTTTTCAAATTTCTTTCATGCTTCTATACAGCATTTTGTTATTTCTTATATTTGTTCTTTGCTTTGTACTCTGTATATTACCATATTGAAAAATTAGATAGATAGATAGATAGATAGATAAATAGATAGATAGATAGAATAGGATGATGATGATGAAGAAGAAGATAGATAGATAGATAGATAGATAGATAGATAGATAGCTAAGGATAGATGGATAGATGAATAGATGGACAGATGGACAGATGGACAGATGGATAGATTGATAGATGGATAAATGGATAGATGGATAGATGAACAGATGGATAGATAGAGAGGAGATAGGTTAGGTGATAGATACTGCCGAAAGTATTCGCTCACCTGCCTTTAGTCGCATATGAACTTACTGTAAGTGACCTCCCATTCCTAATCCATAGGGTTTAATATGACATCGGTCCACCCTTTGCAGCTATAACAGCTTCAATTCTTCTGGGAAGGCTGTCCACAAGGTTTAGGAGTGTGTTTATGGGGATTTTTGACCATTCTTCCAGAAGCGCATTTGTGAGGTCACACACTGATGTTGGACGAGTTTACGTGGCCTATCACTTCGTGGCTGAATTGCTGTCATTCCCAAACACTTCCACGTTCTTATAATACAGCTGACAGTTGACTGTGGAATATTTAGGAGTGAGGAAATTTCACGACTGGATTTGTTGCACAGGTGGCATCCTATCACAGTTCCACACTGGAATTCACTGAGCTCCTGAGAGCGACCCATTCTTTCACAAATTTATTTATTTGTTTAATTTGTATGCCGCCCACTCTCAAAGAGACTCAGGGCGGCAAATGTTTGTAAAAACAGTCTGGATGCCTAGGGACTTGATTTTATATACCTGTGGCCATGGAAGTAATTGGAACACTTGATTCTGATTATTTGGATGGGTGAGCGAATACTTTTGGCAATATAGTATAGATGATGATGATGATGATGATGATGATGATGATGATGATGATGATGATGATGGGTAGGTAGGTAGGTAGGTAGGTAGGTAGGTAGGATGGATAGATGGATAGATGGATAGATGGATAGATGGATAGATGGATAGATGGATAGATGGATAGATGGATAGATGGATAGATGGATAGATGGATAGATGGATAGATGGATAGATGGATAGATGGATAGATGGATAGATGGATAGATAGATAGACAGATGGACGGACAGACGGATGGGTGGATAGATGGATAGGAATACATGGATAGATGAATAATTGGATAGTTGGATAGTTGGATAGTTGGATAGACGGATAGACGGATAGACGGATAGACGGATAGACGGATAGACCGATAGACAGATAGACAGATGGACGGACAGACGGATGGGTGGATAGATGGATAGGAATACATGGATAGATGAATAGTTGGATAGTTGGATAGTTGGATAGACGGATAGACGGATAGACGGATAGACGGATAGACGGATAGACGGATAGATGGATAGACGGATAGATGGATAGACGGATAGACCGATAGACCGATAGACAGATAGACAGATGGACGGACAGATGGATGGGTGGATAGATGGATAGGAATACATGGATAGATGAATAGTTGGATAGTTGGATAGTTGGATAGTTGGATAGTTGGATAGTTGGATAGACGGATAGACGGATAGACGGATAGACAGATAGATAGACAGACAGACAGACAGACAGATGATAAAGAAACTATTTACAAAATCACCATTGGGGCATCTACCCTTGGTTCAAAATTATGCATCTGAATCCTGTATAATTGATGCATTCACTGTTTTTTTCTCCTTATAGTTTATCAGCAATAGTAGACCAAGATGTCACTCATCCTCCATTCTCTTTCGGGAATCACCCTTTTATTAAAGATCTTGCCAAGTACAAACTAGTTTTCCCTGAGCTGACTCACCTTTCACTACGTAGACCGTACAAATCAAAGGTCTACAAGGGCTGGGAATTCCGAGAGACAAAATCCAAAAGAGATACTGTATCTGGATGGGTTCCCGACTCAAGAAAACTGGAATAAATGAAAGAGCTCACCTGATCAGCAATCATATTTGGTATGACAAGCACCTTGCTCATCATCTATGGGGATTGTGAGGGAATCTTTTCTCTGCAATAAGACCAGATGTAGACTCAGTGAGATGTATTTTTAAGATTTCAGGATATTTTTAACATTATTGTTATTTTTTTATTTTTTTTGGTTGTTTTGGAGTCTGCTGAATGACTCGAGAGACCAAAGGAAATATTTTCATTATATTTATTATTCAAGATGGGTTGACATCTGTTTCCAGTTTGCAATAATTATTGACACATCTGCTTTCTTGGCCCCGGGAACTCTACGTTGCTGTTTGTGGCATTATTTTTTTGGATCAACTTTTCAGACCACCCGGAAAATCCTAGAGATGAGAAGGTGGTGATATTTGTAACAAGATTACCTTTTGGCACCGACTCACAATAGTCCTAATGGGGATTCTGTCATCTTGTGCTTTATAAATTACAGCAACGTGTTTTTTTTTTTGATATCTAGAGGAAGAATAAGGGGTCTGCAGCCAACGGATTTATGATCTGACAAGCCCGAATAGAAGTGGACTGATAAAGACTTCAAGTAGACACTAGAAATCGAAAGGGTGGTTAAATATTTGGCTTAACCGGTCCAAGTCTCGAGGCTGAAACAAACCTCAAGACTGATTAACTGCTGATTGTTCAAGCAAGGTAGGCCTTAAACAGGAAGCAATACAAAGGCCCTTGGTTCAAGAGTACAGCTGGGAGGGGTGGGGTAAGGTTTGTGATAGAATAGAAAAGACCCAGCAGTATTTTTTTAACAGTGAAAAACCATGGCTGTTCGTTTACCTGCTTTTTTTCTCA